>NC_043993.1:18668702-18968702 GCF_902150065.1 Myripristis murdjan | reverse complement strand
CTTGCCTGTTTTTTGACATTCAACACAGCCTCACCCAACATAAAAACAGCACTTAAACGCTCACCCACATTTATAGTGACAGTTACTATGATGGGAAAGGCTTTCAGGAGGACTTAACGCATTTTTATCACCCATCCTCTGACATCCACTGTGTCAACAGGTGATAGGGGGAAGCATGCTACTGTAGGCTGCAGATTGGTGAGGCAGCTGGCATAGTCCCATGGGTGCTCCTGCTCCACCTGGCATCTCTCTGGGGTTCCACCTGCTGTTCCCGGAGAGAAGACAGAGTGTTGCCATGTATTGACTCTCAGTCAGCTCAGTGCAAAAGATCAAATTGCTGGTACAATCTCCCCGACTTAGAGGGGGCAGACACTTAGTTGGGTTCATTAGTTGCAAGTCACATAAGTTATCCTTTATTAATCCCTGTAGGGAAATTTGTTCTCTGCATTTGACCCATCCTAAATATTAGGAGCAGTGGACAGCCACTGTGCAACGGGAACCAGCTCCAGTCCTGAGCAGTGCCTTGGTCAAGAGCACTGACATGAGACTGACCGAAATGGAAATGTAAGATTTATTATTTTCAGGTTGATGCTGAAATGGTAGACAAACTTTGGACAGTGAAGAGCTCTTAGATTGAGAACAGAGAAAGCTGTGATGGCTTTTAAATAGTCACTCTATACGTGACCTTCTCCCCAAATTTCCCACTGACAGCTCTGTTTCAGTGTGGTGCCAACTTGAGCCAAGTGATGGCTGTGACAGATGGCGGTATATTCGATCACTTAAACTGCAGTTGCAGTGGCTGCAGAGGGGGAGTTTATCGTTAATGTGATGTATCAAAACGATGATATACAAAATAGGCTGTTGCTGGGGGATTTGTATTGTACTGGCACGCTGAGAATGGGTTTAAGAGGAGCTTTATCCAGTTTGTTCATGTTCATTTATTGCCTAAACAGCTGCGGCAGTGAATTTCGATATTGTTACAGAGTGGTTCATTCCCTTGCCTGTGTAAGCTATATAGTTCAGTGCACAACATCTCCACAAGATACCTGTAGACAGGAGCAGCAAAGCCCGAGATGGGTAACAAAATTGGACCAATTCAGATTTTATAGAGCAGCTTTTGTTTTCTATTGTATTCCATTATCGGGGGGCTTGCTTTAGTGGCTCGGTGGCCACTGATTTTCTGCCAGAGCCCATCACATTCAATAGGCTCCAGCTCCCCTTCCTTCCAGATAACAGCAGAAAGCATTTCTCAGGGTTTTTAAACACTTCTTGGAGACTTATCTGTAGCCCTGATGGCCTGTCCACACTAATCCATTTCAGCTCTGCACCTCCCTTACCCTCTTATTGATAAAGTGCTACTATTTTATTAGACGTGAAGCGGGCAAAACAGCTCTTAAGGGAAATGTCTTTTTTTTTTTCTTTTCCTCTCTTTTTGGAATGGGTTTAGAGGATACAGAAAAAAACACTTTAATTTTATGAGCTTTTATATCATAAACTGAACACCCTCCTTCCAGTTCCAAATATCAGCCGGGGTGTATAGCATTTAAAAAGACCCTCATAAAATACTTGTTTAAGTTAATGTAATATTAAATTGAAATAGAATAGATTTTGCAGTGTAATTTTTCTCTGTTGTGGTGAAAGAAAGTGAAGAGGGGCCAAGGCTGCCATCAAATGCAGCGGGGGGTTTATTGACACTTAGCCAGACAGGAGTAATTGGAGGTCTGAAGTGAAATGAGAGAGAGAGAGAGAGAGAGAGAGAGAGCGGGAGAGACAGAGAAGGCAGGAGAGAGAGAGAGAGAGATAGAGGGTCTAATCTAAGGGATGTCAGCCTAGTGCCAGTTGAAATCCACCATTCCTTTGATGAAGAAAGGCCTTGAGGTACAGATCTAATAGGAGAAACTAGTAGAGGGATGGCTCCAATCTGCAGGTCAGTCCTGTCCAGTGCTCCCCACCACTGAAGGAACAGAGATATTATTAGGGCTGCACGTACTGGAGAAAAGTATTTGGCTGAATTTGAAGTATCATGAACACCCCATGTTAGAGGCATGGTACACCTGCATGGGTGGCTGTGGGGCTGATTTTTCAAAAATTGTAACATTCAGACAAATGTTTCATTAAGAAGTCGTCATCCAGGCCCACAAGCTATGGGAGTGAGGGGGGAGAAGAATAGGGTTGCTTTAAGCAGAGGAGGATGGATGAGGATGAAAAGGGTGTCCAGAGCGCCCACATTCAGCAATGTCTTTTAAGAAGCTAATGCTGTTATCTCAGAGAGTGTACCTGTCACTAATCTGATTGTGGTCCTTTTATTCTGTCCATGGTGGATTGATGTTAAATAATGAAAGGTGGTCAGGCCCAGACAAAGCATGAGGCCACAGGGATTAGTTTCTGTGCAGGAGACATTGATTTGGTTTTAATGCCCACAAATATTGATGGACTGGAGGGGCTAAATACACGCTAAATAAGGATGAGTTTCAGGCAGCCAAGGTTCTGTATTCCCCTACTGGAGTCTGCAGTGTTATTTAACCACTATGTATGAGTGTGTGTGTGTGTGTGTGTATAGCGCTGTGAATACAATAACAATATTAAAATATGCATTATTACCACTCAGACACTGTGTCTGTCCATTTCTAATGCCTGCTGATTGTGGGTGGCCCTGCCTGGCCAGAATGGAGTTGGTATGTTGCCATGTTTGCACACTGGCTGGCAGCAAAGTAGGCACAGAGGGGGCAAAGATCTTTGATGATCAGTGGAGCAAAAAAGAGAGAAAGCCCTCTGGAGGAATGGCTTTCATCTTCTCTCTATCTCTCTATCTCTATCAGGCTCTCTTGTTATGATGAGTGGGTAGCAACTAGCAGCACAGAATATACTGAATCATAGAGGGCAGATCTGAACTCAATTGCATGCTGTACAAAAGAGGTTTTGTATTCAGCACGTATAAGCAAGCAACACATCAAAGGTACTCATTCAGATCACTTCATTCGCACTATCCACCCGCAGGCCATGCCTATTTGAGCTTGTTTATGTATCACCTGCATGTGTGGTCGTGTGTGCGAGTGTGCAATCTGTGTGCGTGCTTCACTGTCTCTGCTGTTGTAAAGGAAAACTGCCAGCCTGCCTGGGGAAACCAGTGAGACATCAAAGGTGGGGGGCAATGTAGGTCAGTCCTAGGGAATATCTGAGGCTTTGTGAAGTTTGGTTGCTGTGCCCTTGAATCCCACAGCCCTTCTTTCCTCCAACACCTCCCCAGAGACAAATCAGCCCAGTCATCGCACAGTACAGTCTGGGCAAACCTCAGAGTGACGTGACCCTGAGCAAAGGGCTGTTTAACCTGCAAAGAACTGGCTCATTACCGTGAATTTGCCTCCCTTTCCTTTAAAGTAGGTATAAAGGTATTACATGTTGCAGCTCCTTGATACCTCTGCTGCTGTAGTGCTGTGTGTCTGAGCATCAGCCCCAAACTCTGCCAGCCGTGTGCTCCCAGTCTGTCTCCCATGGCGTCAACGCTCATCTCTAATGATGAGTTGATTGAATTGCGGCTGCGATGACTGATGCCTGTCAGAATCACTGAGCCTGACGTATGGGGAGTAGCTTTTGAGACGACATGGGAGGAATTGTAAGAGTCCCCTGTTTTATTCACCCACAAGACAAAGGGGTCACTACAACTGAAACTGATTGCTGAAAAATATGTCACGGACTTGAATGCACAGCAGATTGGCACTAAATATAACAGAGAATATTTTCTTACAATTGCATTTTTATCTCCTCCAACAGCTGGCACAAAGCTTTTTCCATTCCATAAACTGTGGATTAACATGCCAATTTCTCATGCCTCTGCTGCTGTAAATCCATGGGTTGATGAGATGAGGCACACCAATAAATTACCTTGACTTTGTTTCCGCTTCCTTAAAGCGCTGTTTACTGTGAAATAAATAACAGGAAACACAAGCTAAATTGGTCCCAAAACTAGGGATGCACTGATCAGGTGTTTTGGGGCCAATCCCAACTACTGATTGTATAGCAGTATGATTGCCTCATCAGGAATACTATCACGACTTGATATACGTGTTACCCAGACTTTCAGCTAATGTTGGCATATTGTCTAAATTGCACGGGACAAACAATACAATTTCAGTATTTTATTGTACTTAACATATTGCTCTCGGGCTGCATGATATTCATGGCTTAACTATGTGTAAATAAATCATAATCCAAACATACATCTTATATGTCAGCGGGTGCTTGATGACTGAGGTGCTTAGTCACCTCTTGCTACCCCAGTAGCGCATGAAAAAGGTTTTCACTGAAGCAGCATAGGCCATGACTTCTGCTCAATACAGTAAATGGTTTCTCATCATAATACGCTCTGAAATTTATTACAAAGTGTCAGAAATTAACAGGATTGAGCTGTCAGCTTTGTTACCTGTTTCAAATAGAGAATAAGTACAACAGTTATACACTCTCAGTGCTCCATTCAAAATGCAGCAAATTGAAATGAAATCCATCCATCCATCCATGCATCCGTCCATTCATCTATCTCTTACTTTCGCTGAAATTAAGAACAGTAGTGAAGAGCAGATGGGCCTGTTTCCTATTTAAAAAAAGTAAATGTAAAGAAAATAATGAAAAATAATAGAAAAGCTTTATTGGATTATTGTCAAACAGCATTTAGCATAAATAATTAAGTATATACCTATAACACAACGTACTTATAATATACTAACATACCTATAATATAATCTATCAGCCAGTTAGCATTGGTAGCCAACTAACCAATGTATCTCTACCCAAAACAGCTGATAAGTACATTGTTCAGTTTGCATCATGTTTTTTCCTGCTCTGTCTAGAGGTTATGAGGTCTATACTCGGATTTATATCAAGACCCACTTTCACCTTATACTGTAAAATCTTATTGCTACTTGTATGATGCAAGCAGTCCTGAAGTGTCAGTGTCAATCACTGTCCATGGAGTTCAACCACACTTTTTTCAGATATTAGATACCAACATGTTTTTATGGTTGTATGGCAAAGATATTAATTTGCAAACCTGATCTGGAGTGTCCAAATTCAGGCCTTGAATGTTTCAAAGCACTCTCATTGTCACAGGCATTTTCAGAGACAAAATGTGCAGCCACAGTACCAGCAGTGCTGCAGCGGCTGATGTACATACTGTAAATACCAGTGCCTTGGGTGGGACCTTGTGGTTCTGCATGACAGTGAACTTGACACTTCAGTAACTGTCTGGTTTAGTGGTGGGCCTCTTGTCATCTCTGTGGTGAGGATGCCTTGAAATAATGAAAGCTTCAGCTGACATCAAGGGAAAAAAACTGTGTGACAGTGCTGATATGAATTTCGTTTGAAGATAAAGTTTCCCTGAGGATCTCCGAACTGTAGGAACAGAAACATCCTTTCATTCTGGTGCAAAATGCTCTATGTCTTCTTCCTTTTCTTTGGCAGGCTTGTTCATTTGGTTCCTAACAGATAAGAGGGCATTCATCTTTTGTCTTTGTAGAGTAATAAAATGATTAAGTCAATTAAAAGCCAGCCAAGTTTCTCTCTGTGAGAAAAAAAAGCCTTTATGGCGTTAAATTATCAAGCCGTAGCTTGCTCTCTCTTTCTCACTCCCACACACACTTTGTTCATTCGGCTGTATTAATCTGCCTAGGTACAAGAGGAGACCGTGTCCAACATTGACCTATAAAGTGATATGCATGAAAACAGATAGAGATGCATATTGTTAGAGCTCTGGGCCATCAGCAGTCTTTTCCAGTGCCTTGGCTGTTGAATGGATTTATCTTAACAAGTGATGTATGAATTGCTCCTTAAGTAGAAACTCAAAGAGGTGAACACCTGTGGCTGGTTTCAGTGGAGATTTAAAAGGATTGGTGTTAATGATGCAGTTGTGATAGCCTCGCTTATTTAACTATAAGAAAGTACGGGGGAGTTGTAATATGCCACATCACTAGATAACACCTATAAAACAAATTGGAATGTAATGGAAAGGGATGTTTCATTTTGCAAAGATCATCGTCAGCCTACAACCACTGTATGTAAAGGGCTCTGTCTGTCTGTCTGTCTGCCTGTCTGTCTGTCAGCCTTGGTTCAGTGACAGAGGCGAGGCTGGGAGCCATCACTCCAGATGACAACAAAAGCCATCTGTCCCTCCGCTCATCATTAACCCTGCTGGCTGTGTCCTGGCCACTGTGCTGACACAGATAGAGGATAGATATTGATGAGGCTCCCTGCTGAAATAACTGGCAAAGCCTTGACATATCCTGGCACAGGTGGATGATTCCATCATAGCCGGCACATTTTGTTGTAAGCAGCAATAGAATAATTCTTGACGTTTGCTTTTTCCATAGTGCTCCAATCAAATTGATTGTCGAGAAAGTCCTCCAGGCTGGACTTTATGGACATATCTGTGAGGTTTTAGTGTTTTTCTCTCAAGTGCGTCCTGTGGTGTCTTCCGTACAGGTTAAAGTTGTTCTTATAAATTTATTACACTAAACTGCTGCAATTACATAATGCTCATGATTACATACTGTAGCATCTGTTATTATAAAAATCATAAACTTTTAGCATTGTTCATTTCAAAGTAGCACCCAAGCAGCATGGCACATCAAAATACCAGTACTGCAGTGACAAACTACAACAGTATGGAGTGTGCCGCTCTCCCTTGTAAAACTTATAAGAAGATCTGATATGTATCTAGATATATGCATTATGATAAAGCAACAATATATTTCAACATCTCAACAATTGAGGGAGGATACATAATATCTGCATAATATGGAATGATTTGGTGTGACTCAATTTGGTGCGATTGATGTCATTTGATACAGTTCTTATTTGTTTAATGTACACATTCATTTTTCATTATAAATTAAAATAAACCATTTCTATAAAAGGGGTGTTGCTTGCCTTCTAATAGATATTCTTCATAAAAGAGCAAGGAATCCCAAGTATTTTTGTTACATTATGGCATGGGGGAAAAATGGATGACAAATATATCATTTCAGTATTACATGTCATTGTGTGTGTATTACTTTTACAACAGATACAGTTAGAATAGGGTGACCATATTTTCAAACCCCTAAACCGGGACCCTTAAGTGGATGCATGCGCATGTGTATGTGCTTCATGCATCATAGGTGTTTTAATCAGGATGGGGACAGCATGTTAAAATGTGTATTTCATGTGTGTGGACGTCTTAAAATCCTGGTGGGTTGTAATGATTGTAACAGAATAAGTAAAACATATCAAAATTATGCTGAGTGACTGAATGTGGAGTGAAAATGATTAGTTTTGTGTGCAAAACTAAGGAAGACAATGCATGAATATATTTATTTTTTGATTTATTATAATTTTTATGTATTTAAAAACCTACCCAACTCATAGCAAACCAGCCCAAATCCTGTCCACCCACCCAAGCCCATTTTTTCCCCACACAGTGCAACCCAAAACTGCCCCAAATCTTGCAACAAATTTGTAACTTTAGATTTGTGCCATTGTCAGGTTTATGGTACATTTTGATCAGTCCAGGGGTCTGCATATTGATGTAGTCACATCTTTAATGTTAAAACCAGTTTCCAGATCTTCAAATTGTGTCAGTGAATCATTACACTCCTATGTAATACTCAAGTCTTGTTGGCTTGTGCAAAAATCAAACTGCAATTTGTTTTTTCTGATGGGTACAGTTGCAAAGGGAGTCCAACTGGGAATATTCCCCAATACTCCCCATTATGGTGAACAAGGCCCAGCTAGTGTCCTTTGATGTTTTGTAAGAAAAAATAAATCATGTGGAGAGTCTTATTCCAGGGATGGCAGCCTTTAGATGACTGCTATTTTAAGTAATTGCATTCGTGGCATTTCTGCCTTATCAAGCAGCACAAACTAAAAAGGGGATACACACAACAAAGTTATGGCTTGTGGACCAGATTCAAACCCAAAAGTATAACAAGTACATAAAAAATCTTGTTGCCAGCAGAAGCACCAGAATGCCCACACTTGGTGATTAGTAATCCTTCTTAAACCTTAAGTCAAAGTCACATGGCACATGCACATAGCATTTGGCCACTGAGTTTTGTTAATATCAGCCAGAGGTGGATGAACAACTACTCAACACTTGGAAACAGAAAGCAGCTGGTGTCAGTCCTGGCCAATCAGATCAGCTCTTTGCCTTAACCATAAATACAGTGCATTCAAAGCCATGACACACCGATAATTTTGAGATACAACAGTCCAGAGAGGATCCGCCACCAAAGTTTCTCCTGATGTCCTTGTGTGGGAGGTGCAAAATTCCCACAAGCAAATATTCCACACCTCAAATTAGATTTGCTTGGTAGGAGATAACACATTTGGTTACTGTGTTGCTCTGGTCCTAAGAGAACTGCTGCCCAATGTAGGAAACAGTTCAACTGTGTTAGGCGAAGAGCCAGTAGAAGTTGGCTGCAAACTGCAGGGACAGTTTGGCTAAGAGACGGGGGCATCCACCAGCCAGTTCTGTACATCTATAGAGAATTCTGCCAAAATCCCAACTCTTTGCGTTATGGCTAACAACCAAACAGAGAACTGACAGTTCTGTGCTTGGTTGACACGCATTCAAGCACTAATGCATTTGTGTATACAGTGAGAATGAAAATGGTTATATTATTTCTGTTTGAGATATCTATATCAATGTCAAATTGGCCAATGTAGCATCCATGAAAAGGCTTGTTAAGCTTTTAAATAAGATCTCTTCATGCATACATCGCTTTTTAAAATGATCTTTTTATGCATGCATTGCTTGTTAAAGCCAGGGACACACCAGAGAACATGACTGCACCTTGCAGCATTTGCCTTTTGATATAGCCTGAGTAGATGGGTGATGCAAGAGCAAATCTCAGCAATCCTTGATACCAAATTGCACTGAGCTTCTTGATTGTTTCTGACACACCTCTTACCCAGTCCTCTAACTTGAGCGTAGTCAAGTTCATGGCAAGCCATCAAAATACAAAACACACCTAGGCAAGGAAAATAAAAACCTTGCATGAGCAAAATGAAAATGACACCTAACTCGTGTAAGCTTGGAATGACAGAGACTGAGTAATTATTGAACTATTAATGTGTGACCAATGTGGAGATACAAATAAAAAAGGAGACATGGCATGTTTCATCCCCTTTATCTGTATAAACTCTGATGCGTAAATTATCATGGTTCTGCATTTTGGATTTTGTGCTTGAACTTTTGTTGAATTCTTAGTCTCTTGTGTTTCCCCCAGACTCTTTGTTTATGGACTTTGTTCTTGGAGTTGTGCTCATGCTGTGTGTCCCCCATGTTACCTGTTTTTTTTTTTACCTGCTCTGTCATTCTCATCAATGTCTTGTTGCCTAGTTTATTAGTCCTGCCTCCTGTCTTCATGGCCAATTAGCTCCTTTGTCTGTTCCCTGTGTTTCCCCTTGTTCCTCCTCCATACCTGTTTGGTATCAAACAGGTATGGAGGACGTTTTCTCCTCCCAGCTTGCCACACTCGTCCTCAGTTTGTGTAATCAGCCCTGATTGTTCTGGTCTTTCCATACTGTTTCCCTCAGTCGATCTTTTGTGTTCTCCTGTCTTGGGTTCCCCCCTTCCCCAGGTGTGTCCTGTTTCCCAATTAGTTCCTAGTGTATTTAAGTCCTGTCTTCAGTTTAGCCCTTTGTCTGGTTATTGTCTTTGCTGTGTCTCATGCTTGTGTTCCTAGTATTCCTAGTGCTCCAGTTACGGTTATTAAATATTTTGTGTTGTTATGAGTCCTGCCTCTGCCCCTGCATTTGGGTCCCTGCTCCCACCTGCCTCCACACGTGACTTACATTTTTTTAATCATTTCTTTCATCAAAGACAGTGAAAAATACCAGTAAGAAACACACTCTCAGACAAAAAAGCATTTTTGTAACATTTGAGGATATAGCACATGACACTAGTGAACAGGACATCAACTCCAGCAGTACTGTCATTTCAGCTTTCTCAGTCTAATGCACAGGCCACATGTGAAGCAAATTAATTCCCATGACAAACTCACCTTTTAAAATAGGAGACTAAAGCAAGGCAGAAAGAATACTTTCTGTATGTTCATTAACAAATGAAACTAGCTTAGCATGAATAGAAGAAGTCAAAAATTGAAAAAGTGTACATAGTGAAAAAGTGATAAAAATGTAATTGAATTCATAAATTCATTAATAAATCATAAGCCACTTTAAAAAATAGTAATTGGTATTGGATTAGATTGGAGGTGCATGTTATAATTAAACATGGCATACACAAGCACATATGGCTAGATACTGTATGTAAATAAAATAACATAAATCAAACACTCACCTTATGTGCTTTTTTCTTCATGTGCTTTTGCAAGGAATGTTAAACAGCTCTTCTAAAAGCTTTTGTTGCGCTGACAGCTGCCGAACATGCACAGCTTTCTCTGACATGCTCACATTGTTCTCACTTCAACAGCCTGAATGCTGGGAAGTAGGACATTCCTAGTTTCCTTGTTCCATGTTGTCTTGAATGTACCACACAGATTGACAGAAAAAAAAATATAAAAATAAGAAACACGCAGAAACAACCCAAACACAACAAACAGGCAGAGGAAGTAGAAGCAGGGAGACTTAATAGTGAAAGGTGTTTTTATAGACTACCAGTCCAGTGAAATAGTGATAGTGTGTGTGTGTGTGTGTGTGTGTGTGTGTGTGTGTGTGTGTGTGTGTGTGTGTGTGTGTGTGTGTTTGTGATAGAGTGTGGTCATTTAAAAATATTTTAAAGAGTAAAATTCTGCATAGTATGCCTTTACATTGCCAAACTCATTGCTCATGCTGTGCAGCTGGTTGTCATGCAGCCACTGCTGTTGTCTATGCAAGTCACACCTCAGCATCATCCCAGCATCCACCTGTGGGCTCTGTTTCTTCATGGTTCCCTATGGTGGTTACAATTGATCTTTCCCTGCTTTTGTTTTGGCTGCCTTTAAATTACTCTGTGCAGGGGGTGATACAAAACAGAGCCTTGAAGCCAAAATAAAGCAATTTTTTCCTAAAGTGCTCATATTCAGAATGTGAGTTGTCTAACTGAATTGGTTTTATTTCTGTTTGAAGTGTAGAACATATTAAGGGCATAGCTGTAAAATGCTTTAGTTTCAAATGGCTTGGTTTCAATCAAAAACAAAATATACTCTTAGATAATACAAACTAGAGCACAGCGCCCTTCGAGTGCATCTATCCTTCTTGCCACCCCTGCCAGTCCTCTTAGAAGTGGGCTAACTTGTGCACATGTGGAAATGGGGAAAAACAAATAAAATCAAACATAATGATATAGGCCAAACATTTGTAATCAGCAATCTACCTTATTCTCTACTAATGTCCATAGCGTTAGGATGTAAACAGAATCAGAATCAACTTCATTGGCCAAGTATGCTTTTATATTATTATATTGGCTGCTGTTCTAAGTACTGCCTGGATTCTGTCAAAGAGAGGTCTGAGTATAGCTGGTGGGTTTATTTCCAGGCACTGAAGGATTTGTGAACACCATTAGGTTTTGACTTCTTCTAAGGGAACATGACAGCTTTGCAGTAAACGCAGACAGAATCCATGGTGGGTATTATGAAACTGAACTTCTTCGGTGACTTCTTGCGAAGCTGTCCAGGCTCGTCTGAGGTTAATGTCTTTCTGCCTGGTGTTTTCAGGTGTTTTCCTCCGGCAATCTTTCTTATGACATTTAGCTGAAAAGTGAGATTGTAAGAAATTAGATATTATCAGTGGCTACATGTTGGATCTGGAGAATTGATGTAAATTGTTATACTAAATGCTTAACAAAGACTTTTGACAGTAATTGAGAATTTCATATCTCTACGCATTGTGCTGTATCATTTGCAGTATACATGTTAACCCGCTTCTAAAATTGTGAATTATGTATGTATAGGGGCTGAAAAAATACATGAAATATATAAATGAGGAAAAAGGAAAGCATAAATATTTATCAGTGGCCTCAAGCATCTCCAAAGACCTCTTCAGACCTCATTCTCTGTCGATTGTCTTCACGATGCTCAGCTGAAAAGAAAAAAAAATCAATGTGTTTTTTATGCAGTAAATTAAAATGTGTAACTGTGGTCCATGAAAGGATTGGTTAATTTACCTGTGGCAGCTCCACTGACCTGGTGTGCTCTTTCTCTGGCGATCTTCCTCATGATGCAGAGCTGAAAAGTCAGATTGTTGTGTGAAATAGAAATGCACATAACTAATGTTGCCCTGTGTGGATAAGACATTATGGATGTGTGTGACATTGTGTGTTAATTGGGTCAATATGCACTGATATTGGGTCTTAAAATGAGATGTTTATCACCCAAAAATGTAGGAAATTTACCCACTAGCCTCTGGAGGCTCTAATGACCTGCACAGTCTCACTCTCTGTCGACTCTCTTCACAGCACTCAGCTGAAAATAATATGAAGCAAATGACTTTTTATACACTGATTTGAAATATTTAATGTAGAGGAGTCCATGGATGGAGTTGTTAATTTACCTGTGGCCATGGCAGCTCCTGCGACTTGTTCTGCCTCTTTCTCTGGTGATCATGATCTCGGCACTCAGCTGATTGCTTGAAATTATGCGCATTGAAGGTGGTTGTAATGATATAATAAATATAAATCTGGCCTCATAGTCGTAGGCTAATATGTACCATTAAAATTAAAATCAGTAGCTTGCTAAAATGTTGTGTAGCTGATTGATCTCATAAAAACAACAATAACAATCTGTGTGGCAAGTGTCACACTGTGGACGCACTATTGTTTGTGAAGTTGTTAAGTTACCAACTGCCAGATCTAAGTGAGAATGGCTTTCTAATTTGAGGATAATTAATATACCCAAAGGAAGCATCAAGAATCAGGATCCAACAAATTTTGCGTCTGATTGCCAATGGAGGTGTTGGGTCTCAGTGTTTTCAACAACCCTGCAGAGACTGAGCAAACCCACTGCTCCCTTGGTCCCAGACTGGGAGACACTGGCGTGATGAAACTCGGGGCTTTCATCGTCAAATTCCTTCATTTCAAAGAGAAAGAGAAAGTTTTAAGATAGGCCAGGTGACACAAACTGGTTGAGAGTATACCCGGTCAGCAGTGCCAAAAAACGAGCTGGGTTCAGTGCCATTAAAAACTCTCTGAAAAGCTGAAAGGAATAAAATCCCGTCTTCTCCTGCCCGTCTTCAGGTTTTGTTCCAAAATGACAGCTACTACTTTGACTCTCTGCAAAACGTCCAAGGGCTTCTACGACCAGCGCGTTGCTCTCACCAGCTGGTGGATGCTGTGCATGTTAAAGGGATGCTGGCCTCATCTGCACTAAATTCACGTTAAGGCTAATAGATATTCAAGAGTCAAGTGAGACTCTTGAATATATTAGATAACCTGGTGTGGAATCAGTGTGAGGTATGGATATATTTGACAGCAGCTGCATTGCAATTGCCTTTTCTTTGAATTTACTAGTGTAACATATTTATTTGTGTGTTGGGTAGGGACTAGGCTGTCTTAGGCTGCTGCTCTTGTAATCCAGGTATTTCTTCGGGTGAGCTGTTACTCTCTGCTAATTCCCTTAGTTGCACTGTTTATTTTCCATACAGAGGCATGTGCTCACACAGGAGCCCTGTGTGCTCAGGAATGTCAGAGAGGTTATAGGTCGATGTCATATGGAGGTGAATCCTTCTGTTAGCACTACGTCTTAGAAAAAGATTAGGAATGTTTACAATTTAGTTTGTCTGTTACATCTGCCTTACCAACCATGCACAGAAATGGTCATTTTTGAAGTATTACCAGGTCAAATCATTTGTTAAAAAATGGTGTGTACTTTACATTACTACCAACCATTTTATGTTCCCCACCTTCCAGACAGGAAAGAGATAGGTAATAGAAACACTGAGTATTTTATACAGTTTTTCATATGTATTATTTTTATGTGCTGTGTTCCTCATATGTGCTATATTTTTAACTTGTGCACTTTTTATACATGCCTCAGGTGGCCATTAATTTTTTAATATTCTCTCTGTGTGCTGTATAATGCTGTTTTAAAGCACTTAGTGACCTATGTCTGTGAAGAGCGCTATACAAATAACATAAATTTTACTTACTTACTGTAGTTAATCCAACATTGTGAACATCCAGGATTTATTTTTCGTCAAAGCTGCTTGTTAATTTAGATTAATGCCCGCATTGGTATGAAAAGTCTACATGTCTTTCTGGTGTGTTCACATGCTGTGAGGAAGCTCTCACATCTGGGACCACAAAGTTGGCTGCCAAACAGCATTGCTTTCACATGCTTGGGAAAAGGATGATGTGGATTTGGCTTCTTCCTCATTTAAAAAAATTATGAACTTTAGTCTGGCTAACCACAGTACCAAGACGAAAATATATTTTCCTGATTTATCCAACAGCATGTGAACTATTCCATCTTCACTATTCCTCTCTGTCAAACTGGGAAATGTTTTCCAATGCGGAGACACCCACACAACAGAATGTTCATCTCTGCCAGAAAATACTGCTCGAAGGAATGATTGTTTTATGAACTAAAAGTCTTTTCTAAACCTGGGCATGAGTGTTGCCCACAGCAGCAGAGAAATTTCAAGTACTTGTATCACCTAAAAGTGTGAATGTAAAAAATAGAGAAATCAAGTAAATATTCAAAAAAACATGTAAAAGTATGGTGGAAAACGGGCTAAAAAATGCAATAACACGGTAAAATCCTTAGCTATCTGTCTGAGGACAAATCCTTTGATCAGCCTCCATACGGTGTGAAAAGTCTGGACTTTTTGCTCCAGTAGAAAATGGTGAAAGATCATAAGGAGCCTATCAATATCAGGCTGTCCTTGTATGCATAGATATTAGGGCTGCACAATATTGGAAAAAAATTACATTGCAAAGTCTTTTTTCTGCAATGCATATTCTCCAATTTGAAAAAAATACAGGACATTTCACCAGATACATGCAGTGTGTCAGTCATGTACAGATATACAATTTACAATCATTATTTTCATCATTTGGGACTTGCCCATGGATTTGTCCCCACAGATTTGTAAACTGTGCCCTCAAATATTGAGGGCAAATTCGATGGCACATATGAGTAATTCAAGGGCATGAAATATGAATCCCAGAGCACGGTTTATAAACTGCGCACAGATTTCCAAACTGAGAGTACGGATTAGGCATGGACGGAACAGGTGGAGATGCATTTGGGAAATGTTGCATGTTTCTTAATGAACTTTACAAATGGACTTATGTGTCAGTTGCATTATTTACACGTAATCTACCTTTTGTAATGATGTTCAAATGCATGCTTAATCTGCGTGGTGGAAGATAAACACCTAATTGTGCACACCAAATACAGACAGGCCTCCCTGTGCAGCTGAGGATGGTAAAACTCTCAAACCCAAGCAACAAACAGAATTATCTATACACAGGCAAGATTTAAGTACAGATAGATCTGAATGCTCCAAGTTTTGTGTGTTTTGTGTGTGTGTGTGTGTGTGTGTGTGTGTGTGTGTGTGTGTGTGTGTGTGTAGCGTTTCTTAGATCAGGGCACAGACCAGTCCTGTGACATTAACTTTGTAATTTAACCAGCTGATAACAGGAATTCATGCACTCAGAGGCTGTCTTATGTAACTGATCGCCTGCCTCTATAATCCAGACAACAGTATCTGTGACAGTAGCCGTGTCTCATGCATGTTTACAGGCATGTGACACTCAGGCTCTCAAGCAGCTCTCAGCTCTTGGTATTATATCGAACTAGAGATAAGCATAAAGGCATAGAAAAACAGGCAGAGAACATTATTCCTGCTGTATACTGAAATGCAATCATTTTTTATAGTTGTAGAGGCTGTTATAGAAGCTCTCATCAAAGACTACCCACTTGTCAACCCAAGTGACATGCCTGCATTCACACACTTAACCCTGTAACATTTAGATAACGTGGCTGGTGAATGGTGCCGGCTTGGCTTATGGCTCTCTATATTTATGACTGTGTAGACGGATGTCCTCTGTGGTCACCATTTGTGGGTTAATACATCATTCTGTTGATGTCCGAATTGGACTTCTGTGTGAATGCTTGCCCTCGATTGTGGCACAAAAGACTCACATAAATTTTGTGTCTTGTTTGAGGGGAAAAAAAATGAGATTAAAGATTTAGTTGCTGTTCAAAATTGAACATATCTGACACCAAGCAAAAATGTACAATTTGCACTGTTGTTTTTGTGAATCTGAATTGTCATTTTTACAAAGGTGAATCAGATGAACAGCTTTTTACTCGACTGCCTATTGTCAGACAGCCTGAAAGAAGTAGATTAAAGAATCAGTCTTCCCACCACTACACATAGGATCTGACCCAAGCATTTTTGAAAACATTTGCTGATCATTTAATTTGCGCTGCAGATGGATGGCTCTGCCCTCAGCTTTTGCTTTTGGGCCTTAGATCAGTAGATGCAGTATATACATCAAAAAAGGACCACAGTACAGCAGGAAGTGTCCTTTTTGTACCTTGAAGTTGCTTCGATCTCTGACCTGCAGAGGTATCAGTACATCTGCTGAGTGCGTTGAGTATCTCAGCGGTGTTTGCTGCCTATAGAGGTTTAGAGCACAGCGGCAGTGTGTAGACAGGACGCCTACATGCCAGCGCAGCTTAATCACAGCACAGTCACAAAACATGTTCATTTCTAAATCACCATTTCTAGTAGCAGTAAAATAACAGAATTTTGCGTAAACTGGTAAACAATAGTGTCACGGAAAACACATCGGCACACACACACACAAACAGTCTAAACTGTCTCAATAGCTAGAGGCTTAAATACATTTTATCACATTGGTCAGTGCAGAGTGCTGCAATGCGGGAACACAGAGGCGTTCAGCTTCTCACATACAGGCCTGTTTTTAACGGTGACTCACCTATTTCTCCTTTGTATTTAATGGGCTGTGCGGATTAGAGCACCGACTGGGCTCTAATCAGCACAGCCACTGCTGATTAGAGTTTGCTATTAAGGAAATGACCGGCCTATGTGGAAACAAATTCCAACACAAAGATAGAGACAAGATGATGGACTTGATGTTTAAAAACTGAACATGTAGGACTCAAAATTAATGTTGATGTCACACAGATTCCGATTTGGCATACCTCTGATTTGAACCTGTAAGACATTTTTACTTTATTAATCTGAAGAGAAGCTGCAGGTACAAAGTTTGGTATAGGGCTTCAGTATGTCGACTGGAAATTTACCATTATGTTAAATAGTAATAGGAGATAGGTTTCCACAACTCACAGAGTCACACGTGTGAATGCTTTAGAAAGAAAGACAGAAAGTTATGTTCATAATTACATCTAGGCTATACATCACATATAGCTGTTTATTGTATTTCATTTTTATTTCATTGCAGTTTTCTGTTAAATCTGTTAAAATGTCTACCCACAGGCATTATTAAATGACCCAGTATGTTTATTTTGCTTGTGGGAACATAAGTCATAATTGCTCTTAGTTTGGTGAAGCCTGCATGTTCAGATCTCTCTCAAACTGAGGTAGACTGACAGACTAACATGTTGCTGGACATTTTTTTCAACATTTATGACTTTTCCTGAGGCAGTTTAAAACATGAAGCAGAGAAATTTTTGGCAGTATTTATCTTTGGCAGACCAGATTTCAGATTAGTTTAACATCTTGACCATGGCCTTGCAGGATGTGTCCATCACATCAGATGGTTTGTGATAGACATGCTGAAATTTTTAAACCCCTAGCCAGAATGGGTTGTGAAGTTGTTCGCCATGAAAATTTGTACGTGTACTGTCATGTTTCAAATAATTCATTTCCACATTCAGTGAAATTTTGAGGGAGCCACTTTTTCCTCTTGGCTGCTGAATTTTACCCAGTTATTTAAGGTTGTCTAGTTTGTCTTTTAATATCATGGGAGGAGAAAGGTGGTGGTGATGTAAAGGACAGCTGGAGAGACTCATCAAGTACTCTAATTACAAAGTCAGCTGTCATCTCAGCTAGCATCTACTCAATCACACACTCAATTTGTAAATCCACTTACTCAGCCAACAGAGACTGGGAATCTTTTTTGTTTGTTTTTTTACATATGTTGCTCCCCTCTCTCTTCGGTTTGAATCTCTCACTGTCTCTTGAAGTGTTTGTCATTGTCTGTCTATCTCCTCTCTTGTGCAAACACACATTTCAAGTAGGAAAACTGTTACTTAGATGATGAATTATGTATGTGGCATACTGAATCTGATCTTTCAAAAGAAGCAATGTAGGAAAAAGCAGGAAAAGGAACAACCAGCACTGCCTGTCATGAGGAGAGCCCTTGATTGGCCATCAGTGCAGTGAACACCCAGTGAAGCATTCTCATCATGTTGCCTCTCCACCGTATTGACAGTACTTGGCAGAAGGGCTGGAGAAATTGACTTGCCAGTAAGTGGAGTGAGGTGAAGTGTGTCTGTGTGTGTGTCTGTTTGTGTGAGAGAGATTCATGAACTTGTGTTTGACCCATACCTATATTGTGAGGTTTAAAAGGCATTAGAGGTTGAAGAATCTGTTACTATGATGAACATAAAAGCACTCTTCCCAAGTGACTGTAACTACTGTAGATAAGAATATTCATTCCTCAGAGAATGTTGCAACACATTGCCAGTTATTTAATTAGCTCAGTCTAAATAGGGACAAAAAATTGTCAGGTTTTAATTAATGCACTGATAATTATTCTCTCTCAGAGGGAGGTGTCTGGGTTTTGAAGTTGCAGCAACAAACGAAACTGGTGGTGTAATTCCTTACATCTATTTGTTGTATTTAAAATATTATCTATAATTGGAAACTGTTTATTGCTTCTCCTCCAACAACATAGAAAAGGGAAACATAAAGAGAAAAACGACATGCAAAAATAAGCCTGCACACTTTTTTCTGCTTCCTCTATGAGCAAATGTATTACCACTCAGACCACTGGAGTACTGAGAAATTCATAAAGTCTATCTGGGGAGCAGGATACACTGTACAGGGTCCTGTTTTCTTTGTTCTGGATTCTGACCAGCTCCTATTTTTGAAGATTAGGATCTACAGTAGGTGTTTTTCACTATCCTTAAAAATAATTCATAATGAGAGTATTTTATGCAGAGGAATTCAGCTGCGGTACCAAGTTGGCATTAAGGTCACAATGAAATGAAAAATGACTTTTTCAGCTTGTTAGCTGATTTTTCCTGGCAGAATATTTGCCAGCTATTTAACACTAAGTGCCAAAGAATTGTACTATTTATTGTACTTATATATCAAAATCCCATTACTTCTACATCATGGAAAGCAGTGTATGTTCAGTGGTGATGTCATACTTAACCAGTAGGCATAAACAAAAAATTTAACAAATTAAAAATGTCACATTTTTGTACAATCACACCCCTCCCATCAAATAAAATGCCTTTCTCTCCCTAACTAATGTCCCATTGGTTTTCACTTTTGCCTGTGCCTGTGTATAAAAATGCCTCTCCGTATTAATCCCTACCGTACAACAACCTGCTTCAGAGGGAAAGAAATCAACTTAAGAAGGCAAGATGCTCTGCAGGCACTACTAAATGCACATGCTGGGCGTGTGTATCCATTGGAGCAAGCCAATTTGGAGACCTCCCTGATTTGACATGCATCATGCATGGGCTTAGGTTAATAGTTAAAGTTAGACTATGCAGTTCAAAGGGGAGGGCAAACCACTTTGTTTATGTTAAGGATGAAGCTGAGGAAGCGTAAAACCCCTCAGGTTCGTGTAATAACTCAGAATTAATGTAACACTTTTAAATGCCTATGAATCTAATGTTTTGATGTCTCATATTTTTAGTCATGATATGTACCCATGGTATGTACACCCACTGGATGTACATATCATAGGTGTCGCATAGGATGTAGTTTAGGATTATGGGTGAGTGATGTTTTATATGAAGACTGTTTTAGGCCAACACATTTTCAGACCGATCACAGCAGCTGTGGGCACATCCTGACTAGAACTCTAGTGTGATTCATGATAACACAAGAGGCTGTCAAAATAATTTTTCCTCGTGACTTTAAAGCGAAGCAGTACAGTTGCACCTACACTGGAATGAGCATTTGAACAAATATCTAGTGAATGAACAGTGAGAGAATGAGAGTGTTGTCTTAGTGCACTCGTTGTCACGGGCAGCACTGTGTGCTGTGGGTCCAGTCAGAGCCATGGGGGCAGCACGCTTAGCCCCTTGCAAGGTTCTGTGTTTGGTGCAGTTGGCCCAGTCTCCAGCCCTGAGCTGATCGGGGTAATGACCTAGTTGAGAGCGGAGCAGAAATCAATATGACAGCCCCAGGTGTTTATGAGGTGTGGATGCACTCTCTGGCCCTTGGCTTAGAGAGGCTAGCGTGGATTGGGAAAACTCAGGCTGTTCATTTTTACAAGTCTATCTCTCAGAGGTGCTAGAGCTCCATGTTGTACAACTTTATATCACCATCTTCATAGCACTCTGCACTTTTACTGTGACCGCTGATTGGAGCGAGAGCTTGAAATGTGACGCAGTTCCAAATAACCACAAGTACAGTCGGAGTTATGTCTTTTTCATAGTTGAGCCCTGTGGAAACTGAACTCTTCAGCCTATTTGCAAGGACTTTGCTTCCACCACGTTTGACATTTTGCAATGCTGCCTCACTGACAACACCACAAAATGAGAAGCACATCTGAAAGGAGTATCTGACCCAGACATACATCAACCAGAGAAACCACAAGTCAGGCAACTGTTCCTAAGAAATACAAACAGGGTGAAAAGGTCAACAGACTGTGGGTGGGAGGTAAGTCTGAAGTAAATCTAGAGTGATTTTTTCTTTTCCCCGACTTCACAAAGCTACTGCATAAACAGGCAGTCTGTCCTCAGAGTGCCCTGTGTTAGTGATGTACTGCATGCATGGCCCTCTTTGGCACTTAGCCAATAGGTAGCCACAGGTCCTGCCCCCTGGTGGAGGTTAGGCAGACCTACAGCTGGAGCATATTAAGCTCGCCAAGAATGGCAGTCACCTAGAGGGAAGAGTGATTAATGGAACCAAGAGCTGGAACACCACCATATTACATCCTGGAGAGGTGGAAGAGTGTGTGTGTGTGTGTGGGTGGGTGTGTGTGGGTGTGTGTGTGTGTGTGAGGAGAGAAGCGGGTGTGTGGGGTTGGCGGGCAGAGATTTCATTCCCCATCAGCTCCATCTCGATGCTCAGGTCCACAGTTGTTGGTTCACGGATTAATCGTCTAAAAATAAAAGTGAGGGAAATTCAGTTGAGCAGTGATGCTGTGGCAGTGTGGAGCTGAATGCACATGTGATCTCCGAGAGCCTCTTTTTCTTCAAAGAACAAATCAGACCTAAATCACATTTTTGAGTTGCAAACATGGTCATTTTATTTCAATATATTGATTGACATTGACTCTGCACATCAGCATTTCTCAAATAAAGTCATGAATTCTGTTAATGGTGCAGAAAATCATTGTTGAGCTACTCTCTACGGGCTGAAACTTTCAACCAGCTTGCACTTCTGGCTGTAACTCAATCAGTGACGCCAAGGCAGGTATTTTGCCTTGGATGGCATCAAATGCTTTGCGGTCAGAGAACTGCCACCACCTTGAAGTAGCAGTGAGCGATCCCATTGTCACAGATACAGCCCCCATTCAATCCTACTCTCCACCCCACTTTTTCCACATCTTTTAAATTAAGTTTGGGGCATATAATACTGTGCACTCTTTACATATCTTTGGTGCCTAGCACTTATTGCTGGGGTGTTTCTGCAGTGTACTATACAGAGATCAACCAGTGTATCTCTTTTCCTTGGATTTTCTGTTGATGAAGTTTGACTTTCTGAAGGCAGTACTCTTTTCTTTGTCTGTTCAGTCAAAATGGCTATCACTGCTCATGCTAACTACCAATTTCTTCTTTTGTTTATTCCAATAAACCACCAATTTGCAGTGCATCAGGACATGAGGAATTTTTGAAGAAAATACTACTTAAAAACAAATTACTTTGCAAACAAAACATATGGTTTTCAGTCTGTAGCACTTTATTTTGATTTTTGTGATATTGTGCCATTATTATTACAGAAACTCCACCAGAAACTCCCCATGGCAATGCAATGATTGATGCAAATAATGTCTGTCCTCTTCCTGAACTTTCCCATGTGCACACTGGGGGACGTCAATCATCCTCAGAGTCCACGAAATGCGAAATAAGTAAGTCGAAACAAAAACTCTGATTTTGTTCTCATCACACAGACATTTCCTGTTCTGCTCAGAGAGAGAGAGAGAGAGAGAGAGAGGGAGAAAATGCCCGACTGGAAAGGCTCCCAAAAAGGATTGCAGGATGTATTCTAAACACAGTTATTTCCCCTAGCAAAAGAAACATCTTATACAGGCAGAGTTGCATAATAAGGCAAACAGACTGCAGGCTACATATTTACACAAACAGGGGTCATAAAAACAGCCCTCCTGAGTCATTTGTGCTCAGGGCAAAGTGCTCTCAAGGAAAGAGATTTATTTGGCTTCATTATGTTTGCATGGCAAGGCTAGCGCAGCAATCATTTGTATTAGACACTTTTCTGGTCCATTAAACCTCATTACATATTGATCCTGTTCCTCAAGATGATAACGTACCACTCATTTCCACCGGTTCAGTTTCCACCTTTTTATGCTGCCATTGTTCATTAAGTGTCACTGAGAGTCTGTTATTTGGAGATATATGCAGTAGTTTCTGGATTCCAACACTGTAACAGCCCCTTCTGTCAGGATACATTTGTTGTCCTGCTTATACAGCAAATGCACATATTTTAGATCATCTTTGACCCCCAAAGAAACATCTGTAGTGTGTTTTTGGCTGGTCTCAGTGTGTGCTGTGTTGACTTAAACTTATCTGGCAGTCACCTCTCCAAACAGGCCATAAAAAGTGAACCAACACCTTCACAATGTTCACAGTCATAAAGAGAGGCCGGTAGCCTTGCTGTGTTTGACTTCTTCAAATTGAACAAAGAACCTAGTGAAAGATCGTGTTCTCCTTTTTTTCCTTGAGATAAGAGGAGCTGGACATAATTTGCATTAACTAGAAGGTATCTGGTTTTAAAATGCACGCTCAGCCAAGTAGGACAGAGCTGGAGCATTGGAGTGCTGCTCTGTGCTCAGAACTGTCTTGTCTCCAAATGGGCTGCTCTGTACATCTGGATCTATAACAAATACATCTCTGTATATTTCTGTGCATGTACTCTAGACTGTTATGAACATTATTTTCCTTCATATTTGCAGTTATCCTGCTTGCACAATCTCGACTGTCAGTGCACCTGATCGGCTCATATTTGCTCATATCTCCATACTGTGGTTTGCACAGTATGGAACAGTGGCAAGTTTGCACAGGTGTAGTTATATTCTGTTCATATATTACTCCTGTGTGTGAGTCTGAAATGCAGCTAGAGCAGTTCCTGACAGATATGTACATATTTACATTTACAAAATGATAATGTACTGGACAGTATATTTGGGTAAGTGCATCTTTGCAGTTGTTGGTAGCAAGCCAAGAATACTGTTTATATTTGATACTTTTGTTTATTGTAGCGGTGTTATTGATTGTATTGCTGCCTAAATCCCACTCACTGCTTTTTGCTAGTGCTATCTATACTCTAGTCTTTGATTTGTGTGATTTTTTAACTTTTATTCTCCTGCTGCAACGATGCAGCAGGAGCATTTCCCTGCGGGGATCATTAAAGTTTCATCTCATCTCATTTCATCTCATCTCATCTCATCTCATCTCATCTAAACCCATTTCAACCTCCCCCTTAAATTGCTTGCAGGTTGTCCTTCACAAAGTGCATCACATCAACTGTGTCCTTCACCTAACTTGTTTTTTTTCCATTTTCAGCTTAGGAAATTATGAAATAAACAACTAAATAAAAGCTGATTGAGTTTTGCATTTACAGTATATCTATATTCTACAGTGCATATGCAGTGGCTTTTTCTTCAGGTTATGTAATGTAAATATTTCTTGCATGTGAAGAAAATGTCCCCTCCGAAAATAAGCCCAAATATAACACAGAAGCTGCACATGAAAGGGTCACTTGTCTTGAACTTCGCTGTCATTTCACTACACTGAACAATTACGGCGTGCATACAGCAACATAGCATAATTGGAGTATGCTGTAGCATAGCAGTGCATCACTCTAAAAATATGAAATTTAGTCATCAATATCTCTCTGTGCTTTCACATCCATTTATATTGCTGCTTTTACAGATCAGCTGGTTTGCAAATAGAGTTCTGCAGCTCAGTTTAGGCAGAAAAAAGAACTTTTGGGGTTTCTGTTGCTTATATTCTGCCTTGCTTGTACCAGCTGAGTAGCTTTCTCCTAAGGCTGTCAACTCGTTTCACCCTCAGCCTTTGTTGTTTATCCACTGCATGATCAGCTGCCCACAAAACAGTATGCAGTGATTCTGTGTGCATGACAGGGACATGAGCGCAGTGACAACCCCTCAGTGGTCCTTCTCACTGTCACAAGGGCGAGGTCTCTGTCACAGGCCACCTGGCTTCCCTCGGGGGGACATAATTTATGATGCTAATGAAATGTGAGCATGCATAGGACATCGGAAAGCAAGTGATGAATCCCCTAGACTGAGCTCGTCATCCATCACAGAACTCCCCCCTCCTGAGTGGAAGCCTACTGGATGCCCAAGCCTGTTCTCCTCTGATTAATGTTTGGACTGATGCACCACCAAGATTATCTCTTTTGATTGTGTCATCTCTTTGTTATTGCCGCTGCAGGCTCTCTCCGATTAGATCATGGACTCAGGGCTCGTTTTTTTAGTACAAAGTCATTGGGAGAAACATTTGACTTTGCCTAAAGAGGAATTCACTCATCAAGCAGAATAGCACATCCACTGCTGCACTGCAAGACTGTGCTGTGCAACAGATTTTTTCTGTTGCTATTCTCCTATTATTCAACCTTGCTTATTTTCCATTAGAGGAAAGTTTAGTTACATGCCAATTATGCCAGATAAGTACCATTGTTTAAATGCAGATTGGACCCATTTATTTCTCTCACAGAACATTTAAACAGACAGAACATTTAAACAGACAGTGGGGATTTTTGCAATTACATTTATCTGAAAATGTCCGTTGCTTTGTACACTGGAAAGTAATTTTGCTCAGCGGAGATTTGCGGCTACTGCTACAACTGTTGAATTTAAACAGTCTTTTAGCTGTGTTTGTTAAAGCCCTGCAGTGTTTTCTGTCTGAAAGAAGTTTTTGCCTCCCCAGAATGGCTGCCTCCCTGTTTGCCTATAGACAAATTTCATTCAGGAAGCGATGCAGCCAGAGCCACCAAGCAGTGTTTGAAGCTGTAGGGATAGTTTACTTTTTGCCTTGCGGCTATGTACCAAATTATTTTTGTCATTTATACACTGGGGAATAGCAGTTACATTCCTTTAACTAAGTGGAATGCAGTCATGATGCCTCAGACAGAGAGGCAATTAGAGTGTTGAACAAAAATTCTGATGTGCATAGAAAAAACAAAGTACTGTAATTTTCCATTTTCAGGCCACTTGTTCATTGCCTTGTATGTGTTCTGCAGTTAAATCAGGGACAACAAAGAAAGTGTCAGGTATTTATTCAAATATATAAGACAAGATCCTTGGTGATGACCTCATTGCAGGAATGATTTATAAGAAATATTCATCCATCCACCCATCCATTTCCATAACTGCTTATTCCTGTTCAGGGTCACGGGGGGGCCTGTCCCAGCATGCATTAGATGGAAGGCAGGAAAACACCATGCAGTGGCCATAATGGGGCTCCCCTACTCCCTTGGATTTCCTTTTCTTTTGTTTTAAGTTTTGTGCTTCCTCTTGCACATCATCAACTATTGGATTTGGAACCACTACAATACACACTAACACAGGGGGAACATGAAAACTTTGATGAATGCTCCATAGCTGAACACCATTTTAATTGTGAAACTACATATTCAAATATCATCCCGAGTGCAAACCCATTTTTCTAAGAACATGCAAATTCCACACAGGAATAACCAAGGCTGACACTGAGGACCCTCTTGCTGTGAGGTGACCGTGCTAACCACTGAGCCACTGTGCATTTACAAGGAGTAAAGCCCTGTAAATTAATGGACTTATGAAGCACAGATGCGTCCACAACACTGACACTTACAGAAAAGCGTAAATAATATCCAACAAGCAAGGAAGATCACTGGCTGACAGAAAGTGCCAGCCGATAACTGAGTGTGTTACGATAATTGAGAGTCAGAGATAAAAGCAAAGACAGATGCAAGAAAATGAAAGGGGCTGTCTTCCTGCTTGAACTTGCGCTGAGAGCTTCGTTACATGGCTACAGACAACATACACCAGTCTGCTCAAACACTGATCTTCCTGTAGAGGTGAATATGTTAAGATTTTTTTTTTTTTTTTGGATATCTTTTTGATTTATCAGCTAGTGCACAATAAATGAGGAAAACACAGAGCCAGGGAAGGGACCACAGGTCGCAAAAGCTAAGACCTTGTTTAAGAAGCCACTTTACCACGAGCACACAGCATGCATTTCAACCTGCTGAGCCACCACGATGACTATTTTGATATTGTCAGCCTTCGCATGTGTGTCTGCGACCATGCGCCTGTGCGCCGAATACATTAGGAGTGTTTTGGTAATTGGATCAGAGCGGTGAACTAGTTAGACCGCTGTTTGAACATCCTTCTCCTCATATCAGTGGCTACGGTTATCCAAGCAGCGCTGTTCCAGTTCCCCCAGCACAGAGTGGTCCCTGAAGTGAGTCTGCATGAAATAACCCTGCCAAGAGTACCCCCCCCCGCCCACCACCACCACCCCTCCGTGCCCCCCCTCCCCAACCCTCCCTTCTGCTGTCATCTCCAATAGCTCTCCACTGTGCCGTGATGAAGTGTAGAGCCCTGCCCCCGCTGCCCTCCCCTCATACATGCTGACTGGTGAACCAGCAGAGTAGAGAAAACAGGCAGAGCTGGTGCGAGACATGAGGCAACACTTTCTACACCCACTACAGATGACGTGTTACCGGGCTACACACCATAAAAAGCAAACCACTTCTTAATTAATTAGCTTCACTCGGAATTGTAATGAGTCTGAAAGTGCCAGGGATTTACTGCGTCTGACTTTAAGGAAGGAAGGAGGGAAAGAGAGAGTTAAAAGGAGAGGAGGAGTAGCTGACAAGTACTTCTGTTTATTCCTCACCACTCTCTCAGACAAGTGGTATTCGTGCTTGTCTTTAAATACCAGCCATTTTTCATCTTATCCACCTGCCTGTCTTGCTGCGATTCTGTCCCACTTATCACAGCTTTCTTATCTCAAACCCCCGTGTATATTCTTTGTACTTGCTTACCTACGCTAATATTGTTTCTGAAGATATAACGACCTTGAGGCTATCGCTAATTAAAGACAGTGAGGGAAGAAAATAAAACACACTTTCTCTTGTAAACAAATTTTAATGAATTCCTGTGGAAATGAGATGTAAAGGGAGGGGGGAAAAATCCCTCATCGTTAATTACGCTAAGTTTCCCTTCCCTTTGAGGATCTTGTTTGTCGATAATGTAGCATGCGTAGTGTAAATGAACAGCCCTGATGTAGAAAAACAAGTTAAATGAACAGATTGGCTGTGAATACCAGTGCTGTAGTTGGAATCAAAGAAGAAACCAGTACAGAAATTATGTGATTATTTTACGTTTTAAACAGAAAAGGCTCTCTAAGTGCATATGACTTGTTTGTATTACACTTGATGAATGGGCTGGGTAGTGACATCATGTAAATGATAAGCGAGCTAACAACCCGTGTTGACTTGGAGATATATTTCAGATGTGTTATTTCACTACAATCCTTAATCCAGTGTTGCGTCAGCCTCGGCTTTGCTAGACAAGCTTGTTTCTCCCTTCTCTCCTGGCCCCAGTGGAGGGGTCATGCTGTCTGTCAGCCGGCCTGCTATTCATAACATGTACATTTTTGCTGTGTGGGTGCTTACATGGAGATTTTACTCACAATGACTTGTGGCATAACTCTATTTTCCAGCAGTCAACCACAGTCTGTCACCTTGCACAGAAAGTAACTGAAAATGTGAAAAGTATGCTCCTTGCTGA
Organism: Myripristis murdjan; assembly: GCF_902150065.1. NCBI lineage: Eukaryota > Metazoa > Chordata > Actinopteri > Holocentriformes > Holocentridae > Myripristis > Myripristis murdjan. The sequence goes on along the minus strand of NC_043993.1, from coordinate 18,940,570 downwards.
CACATACATAACCACAGCAGATTTGAGTAGCTGTTGCAAAACACATTATTTAACATTTATTATCCAGCCTACATGACCAATTTTATTTCTATCCCCATCATCCACCCTGCCAGTATTTCTTACAGCACCACCAGTCGTGCTATAACCACTGTAGTAATTACAGCCAGTTATTTCCAACACAGACATTTGTACTGTAAGGGTGTTAGGCTTACATACTATCATATTGTCCGCCTGATTGCCAGCTGTGTCTGTGTGTGTGTGTGTGTGTGTGTGTGTGTGTGTGTGTGTGTGGCCAATCAGTCTTCCCTGTACTTAAATACGTATATGATCAAAAATACCTAATAGAGACATTGTTAACATTTCACTTTACTGTGGCTAAATTTGAAATTGCTTTAATTTTCAAGAATCCACCCATTTGGGAATAACACCACTCATTGCATCACTTGGCTGTGTTTGGCTCCCCATGTTAAACAACCAGAATCCTTCTGGTTGGGCCAGCTTGAGGCATTTGGACAAGAGAGCGTCCACTCAGCAGGTTTACCTTATTTAAATTGGAGGAGCTGATGTTTCACCAATGAGGGTCTAGTATCGTGACAGTGAAGATGTTAACAGTCCCTGTTAACTCATGTAGTCAGAAAAATGTGACCAACTCGTATTTGCCAGATGTTTAGGTAGTACAATACATATAACATAGAGCCTGTGCCTGCTGGGATGTCAAGACACCAGACAGATGACATTGTCCCCTGAATAATGTAAACAATAAACACCAGGGGTAACTTATTTAGATCAATATGTCTTGCTTACAGATAGGCCTGTCATGGTTACTGTCATTTACTCACATTATGATTGAAAAAGGCAAGTTGTATGGATATTATTTACCATAGACTTAGTACATTGTTTTAAAGGTGTCCACATGTGTTGAGGTGAGGCCACATCACGTAAATTTGGGTATCATAGAAGAGATTTATGACTTCAATGGTCGTTCGTTTGCAAATTTCCAGTTGTAAACTTAGATATTTCTAGCTTTACAAGTTGACGAGATGTGCCCAAATGCACTTTTACTCTTCTATTTGCAACATATGAGGAACATTACGTTCATCCAGAGACAAAGTATATTCGAAAACCAAATCCTAAATATTGAATAATATGGACCCAATAATTCAGTGCCTGCCATGTTCCAGGCCCAGTCATGGTGGAGCCAGTGTGAAAGCAGGCAGAAAACAGCTACCAGGCTATAGGGCCCACATGTACCTGACAGCGGCCTGTCATCACAGCAATTAATAACACATGCCATATACCGTAACGCATAACTAACATCCTGTATATCAAAATATTATTTTTCACACTCAATTTGCACTAACTCTGAGTGTTGTAGCCCAGAGATTTTCAGGGTCAGGGGGTCATGCAGGCTGTGTAATGGAAACAGATCTTTGTTGAGGCTGAACCCACTAAGGCTTAGAGGGTGTAATGCCACAACGCAGAGTACCTGCATCCAGAAATCTACTCAAAGCTAGGCGGCTAGCCCTCATGTGGTCAGCATGATTACACTAATACGATTAGCCCTTGCTTTTTTATCCTGTCTGGATTAAAATATTGGACAGCTGAGTAGAGAGAAACATATTTCAGACCTGGTGATTTAAGAGATTACTGGCTCTGCCCTCCTACACACAGTCACATACGCTTGCATGCATAGTTGCAATATTCATGCCGACCAGCATAATCTGTTTACAACCCTGATTGATAACAGGGACGTAATATCTCAGCATCAGTCACCTAACTCCTGCTGTTTGTTAAAGACACTCTGGAGCTTTGCAGTGCTCATTTGCAAGACTCTTGTTTTTTCCTGACTCTGGGGTCCCCTGTGTTATACTGTAAGTAGCCATTGCATCAGTGTTTTGCACTCGGTGTCAGCACTGGTCCAACATACTGTAATAATAAAGACATGTTTCTTATTTTTCTTCAACTGTCTTGATTTTTTTCCCCAAACAGCCCACTGTTTTTGCTACTGTAAATGAGTAATGCCTCACTTTCTTTGCAACAGGGGACAGGTATAGTCCTTTAAGGGTCTCTTGTTTGTGTGAGAATACACTATTGTATCTAGGGTTGTGCGATATGGACAAATTCTTTCATCACCATATGGATAATTTCATGGCTTTTGCTTTCAACATTTGCCTTCCATGTAGCTTGAATCTTTTGGCTCACCCTGTTCTGCATCTCATGGTCGTTCTGTAAGCAATGGAGGAGGTTTGTTGTGTTCAAGTTTGACATGGGAACTGGTCTGCATCGTACTCTGAAAAGTGCCGTTTTTCGGCTTGGTGTCAGGATTCTAAACCACATTCAAATAAAAGAAGTGCCCAGCTTTTTCGGTACAAGTTCCTCATCATGTCTTTGGTTATGTTTAGTCCTGTTCTGAAATGCAGTGTCGTAGGGAGTTTTGTTCTGTGTCACCCTCCGCCATCTTTGTTTGTTATTCAAGCCAATTTGTAATAATGGTGCATTCAAGACAGCAAAGAGCTCCAAGTCGATGTCTTTAAATACTGATGTGAAGCGACTTTTGCAAGAGCAGTGATAGAAATAAAGACAAAAATCTCTGTTGATAGACATTTTCCCACAATACGTATTGTTATATCGCACAGCCTGAATTGTATCTGAAAAATAAGGCACTCAACATGGCTCAACATAAGTCCACTTTGTATGCTGCTCCTAAACAAACAGTAAACAGTTACACACATAGAACAATGCAAAAAAAAAAAAAAAAAATCAATACTGCTGAGTATCATGCTATTATTTTTTGCAATACTGTGTTGATTCCCTAACCTCCCATATCAGATATTGTATATGACATCTACATTTTAGTGCACTGAGTTGAGTAAATACATTGTGCTAATTTTGATTAAAAAAAAAAAAACTGTAAGAGGACTTTTTATTGAAGTTGTTTTGAGTGTGTTTTTCATCTGATTTATCATATAACATGTTGTATGTTTTATTACTCTATTATGCAGTATGTAGTTATATTTTAAGCACTATGCATTTTCAGTCAGTTCTGCAGAGTATTGCAGTTTACTGTGATAGAAATCGTATGGTGACCCAGGTACTGTGATATGTACTGTACTGTGAGATCCTTGCCAATACCCAACCCTATACATACACACACAACCTGTATGCTTTATCCCCTGTCCTTGCCCTTATAGTTTGGCAGTGCTGTCAGACCCTGTGCCTCCTTCTCATCCTTGCTGCCCCAAACCAGCTGAGTACAATGCTGCTGATTATTGACTTGACTTTTGGTTAAGAAGAAGTGACAGTGTGTGCAGTTCTAGACAATACAGCAGCAGTGCAGGGTGATGCCTCTGTCTGTAGCCCAGCGGGCCGAGCCAGAGCACTTAACGTTTAATAAGCAACAGCCTGCAGGGAGCCCTGGGGTTATTCATCGTCCAGCCGATTTCTGCTGAACACACGGCACTCTGGTGGAGCGGGAGCAGACCAGTCAGCTGTGAGCTTCACCTGGCCAAGGATGCAATAACAGGACTGGCCTGGCCTTCGTCGCGACGGTGTGGCTGATGGTACGCTTGACTGCATTGCACAGGTTAACCAGTGTGAGGGCCTGTGGGTAGCTCAAGGGTCTGCGGCTGTGCTTGTGTGTATGGGCATGTGCTGGTCTGTCAGTTTTACATATGTTCATTCAGGAATGTTGCTTGTATCTTGAATTTACACCTTTGACAGCTCTTGTGCAGTTTATAGAACAGTCACTGCAACAACTGTATGCCTGTGCACCAGTAACAAAGAGCACATATAAAGTGGCCATCCTCAGGATAAGGTCTTATGCACTTTTGATACCCAGAATGATTAAGAATCTACATAAATACACAAATACATAAAGAATCTACATCTTAAAGGGAATGGCAGTGCTTATTTTTACTGTATGCTAGCACACTCATACTTGTGCCAGAAGTACTTTAGCATTTCCACATAACCCTATATTTTTCTATTCATATTCTATGACAGTATTACAAGTGAATGCAAAAGTTTCTCAAGAGAATGCAAATGTTTCTTAAGAAAATGCATACGTTTTACAAGAGAATCCCCGTTGCAATGAATGAGCCAGTTATTCCTGTTTAGCTTGTGGTGTGCTGTCCATTGTCAAAATGGTGTGTCAGTAGAAAATAGGAAAAAGGATGCAGCCGCCAGCTACCCTCTTTGACTAGGCAGTAGATTATTTTGAATATGAGGGAAATAAATGATGATCTCAACAGAAATAGTACACATTGTTACTGCCATGTTTTCTGTTGACATCCAAGTGTTCCCATAATGTTGTTCCAGTGTTCCAGAGTTTGTGTCAAAAACCAAACGTGAAATGAATAAGACATTTAGATGCCACTATGTCCCATTTATTATTGGACCTGCTTACATGCGTTGATCTAAATCTGTGTTACATGAGTAACGTGGTTAAGAATGGCTCCATGTTGTTGCCAGTTGCCTTACCATAGAATTGAGAATGTAATGTGCTACTTGGGGAAGGCATATATACGTTTCCCAAGAAATCCTTTTGGTTTAGCTGATGGATTATTTTTTGCTTGATTTATCAGTATTCATACCAGCGAATCACTACTCTTAGTCAAAACTAATTTTTTCCTGCATTGTGGTCTCATTTCTCTTTCTGTCTTTGCTTGATGGTCCCCTTATCTCTCTGCCTCTATCCTTTCTTCTTTTGCCCCAGGCTGCACCTCTCTCCTAAAATGTGGATGTGATGGAAAGTACTTGTGCAGAAATAGTGATTGAGCTTTTGTGACGCACCAGATGTAGAGGAATAGCAGCTTGTCAAACCAGGTAGTTTTTCCTCCATAGCAGATGGCAGATTTACTTTCACAAGTCTTTGTCTTCATATCTGAAGAAAAGATGGCTCTTGTCAAACACCTAGGAAAGGTTACAGGTTGCTGTTGGCTCATTTCCCATTGGCGGTATGGCAAGAAATAACTTAATTGTAATTATCTGCTACAGGATCTATCAGATGTACCGATGCAGGATACAACATGCTGACAGAGCAGAGCCTGGCTCCCCTTTATCCTGTCATTTATCCTCTTCTATTTTCTTTATTGAACTGTACTCATGTAGCTAAGTGCTTTCCGTTTCTATCTACTCTAAAACTTGTTATATAAAAGATGCTCTTTTGCACTCTCCCTAAGGCCCAATTCCTCTTCTCTTCAGAGGTTATTAACAAGGATAAAGCACTACTAGGATAAATCCAGCACCACCATGACTTATAGGCCCTAATCCTCCACTTATGCATTGACAAGGCATTGCAAACACACAAAACGTATCTTTTTCTCTCTCACACACACCATCTGAAAGGATGGAGAAAATGGGACTGAATTTTCTACCGCCTTTTATCCTCTATTCTCCTCTATCAAGTTCGCTTTATCCTCGACAGGCTAAGGTGCGCTGTCCTGTTACATTTGTGGCTGAAATTAGATTAGTTTCTTATCAGATGGAGCTTATCCCCCATTGAGTTTCACCTTCCTTGTAGGTTGTGTCAGGTTTGAAGCAGCAAAGCTTACCCAGCGGCTAGGAGCACTCCAGAGAAAAATCTGGCCCGGTCTATCAGTGGAGGTGTGGGTCAGGTGGGAGACCATTCACTTTAGACTTTCGCTGAATATGTGCATACAGCATGGTTTTGTTTTAACAGGACTGACTGAGCCGCACTCCAAATGAAGCACTTCAGTCAGATTAGAAACAGGCTGGAAAGAGAACTAAAGCATCCTACTCAACTAGAAGTGCTGTCACCTTGCTGAAAAATGATTGAAGTAGAGCTGAAACTACCAGTGTAAAAATGTATTTAGGTAAAAAATAGCTAATTTAAAATGTACTGAGAGTAAAAATGACAGTCATAGTTTAGAAAAGAGAACATTGCTACATGTGATCCTTTCCATGCTATTCTGAAAGGACAGAGGGACAAGAGGAGTTCAAGCTCAGTCATTTTAATAGGAAAGGTTGCAAATTACTATAAAAAAAGTTCTCAAACAAAGTAAAACCGGATTTCTCTTCTCTTTTATGATGACTGACTGCTTACTGCGAATGGCTGCACAATTGGCAGCATTACACTTTCTGTTGTCTGGCTTGAAAGAGAATGGAGCTGAAAAGAGGTATTGTCTGGCTGGAAATCTAATGGACAGATCGTTATCCCGTAGGAGTTCAGGACAACTCTTTTACCCCATCAGAACCCAAAATACAAGAGCCTTTCACTCCATTGTTTATATTTTTGTGTTCATTTGACATTAAAACAGTAGATTCAAGACAGGCATTTTGAAGTGTTGCGTTAATGCTATGGGTCATTATTAGTCATGGCGTGAACCTGAGGGGTTTTATCCTTCCTCAGTCTCATCCTTATCTTTGACATTAGTAAACAAAATGCGGTGCCCTCCCATTTGAAACGGCATAGTCTGCCTTTAATTCCCCCTCATTGACACGTAAACATTGTCTTGACAATGACAATTGATTTTATTTTATCACTTTATTCACTGTAGAATGTCAGTCCCTCCTGGTCAAGATTACTACTCTCCAATACAACAGGACTAAGTAATCACCGACAGCTGAATCTAAAAAGTAATTAAAAACATTGCAGTTAATTTATATCTTTAAATAGCTGCAACAGAACAATTGTAGTCCATCAGATACTTTTTTGGCATTGCTCATACACTGCTGTATTTATTTTGCCACCTGTCCTCAGCCGTGTCCAAGTCATGTTGGTGGCACAGTCTTTAGTTGCTGTGAGAGCATTCCTTACATGTTGTACTCTGCACCGTCCACATCCAAAATAATTTGAAGTTATCAATGTAAAACCAACCATTTTAAATGAACTGCAGCTGATACCTCTTCAGGTGAATGTGGTGGTGTTACATATAACTGACAGTTTGTGCTTTTTCATCCTTTTGGACCACCGGCATCAGTGCATTTTCTGCTGTGTTTACCGCTTGTGTTGACATGCTTCCACAGTTTGGGATGCCGGATATAGGAGATATCTGAGTCTCAGTCATTACTTCATGATTATCTGCCCATTAGCTACCAGTGTTGTTCCTGCCCTTAAGTATTAAGGGTAGGGGTGATGCACCACTTCACTAAGGGGGAGGAAAGGAGACTTTGTGACTAATGGACAGGTACTCATAAAGTAATCATTAAGTACTCAGTAAACATTCAGTATGATGTACCACTCTAGCAGACAAAAACTTGCTAAGTAATGAACAGGAAATGATTCAGTGCTCAATATCAACACCGTATGGTGCACCACTTTACTTGTGGAGACAAAATATACAAAGTAATAGGTGCATACTAATGAGATAATGATTTGTTATTGGTTAAGTGCCATTAAGCACACTATTCAGAAGTAATCAAGCACTATCCCTTAAGTAAAGGACCATTATAAGGATTCATAGATATCCATGAACAATTAATTACATATTAGTTCATTAATATAATATCTATTAGTTGTTTCTCAATTAACTAATCATTAGCTACTCTAGTGGTTAAGGAGTTACTCAAGAACTACCCATTAACTAATGGTTTACTGGCAGTTCCTCATTCATTACTTGGTTGCTGCTCAAAATTTTGTGTACTTTATTGTAAAGTGTTACTTGAAGCTGAAGTGAGATTGATCGCTCAGATTGATGACATGTACTCCACTTTTGTCACTGCAGTACACCAAAGGTCTGATTTTGTATTGTGCAGCAGAGAGAAATCCTATCAGACGGAGCTGGATGACATAATAAGGAGGCTTTGCTTGGATTAGACAACCACACAGCATCTCAGCCCTGCTGACATCACCGGGTTTGTCTCCACCAGCTCAGCTTACTGTAACTCCACTGGCTTAAAGGTCCTCTAATCCAATTGTCACCATCCAGTAGCAACAAGATGATACAGCCTATCATGATCATTAAACTTGTCCATGTGTACCAAATATAACTACGAGTACCAGTTTAAAACACATTCATGACTTCTGAACAACAGCAATAAAACAAATTGGTAATGATTAAACCAAAAGTTAAATCTGATGCATGTCAAGTCATGTCTTTATGTTAAGTGTTGCAGGGCAATATATAATTTCAGGCATTCCGTATTGAGTGTGGTGCAGTATGAGTTTAAAGGTAGAGCATATTATAGCATATAAAGGGATACAATTTTGCTGCCATAAAGAAGTTACATTGTGATAAAAGTAACCAAAAGACCAGTTTGAAAAGCACCGGGTAGGAGAGGTGCAGGAGCAAACAGCAAACAGAAACGTTAAAAGTAAGAGGGAGGGAGTAAGAGGGAGGTGAGGTTATTTGACCCAATTTACTTGATTTTTGAAGTTTGGCTCTGTATTGAAGTGCTGAATAGTGATGTTTCAGATGTTTTCAATGGCTGTTTGGCAAGGTATTAAAACAAGTTTATAAACAGAAACACATTTTGGACAATGATTCAGTAGCAGCCAGATACAGAAGATCTATTTGACAGAAGTGCAACCATTTAGAAAATGTAACACTAATGGTCGCCAGCACTTGTCCTACTGCCATTTAAATTAAATTGCTGCCAAACACACTCAGCGTGTAATGCAAACCTTTTAAAAAACAAATAAAACAAAACAAAAAAACAGGGCTACAAGTTCTAACAAAAATGTGAATGTCTATATTATCAGATCATTTGACAAGAATCAGTTAGTTTGCAAGTATCTTGTGGAGACTTGGAGGAATCACTTGATATTAGCAGTGTGACCCTCTGTAACATTTATTCAGTGGGCTCTTTCTCCTTGGAAATAGCCTTTCCATTTCCATAAAATGCCAACTTTGTCCATAACAGTGACATTAAAGCCATTCACAAGACCTTTAGTGATGTGTAGTGAACAGCCTGCTTAATCTCTGTGGACCGAGAGCAAGCATGTGAAGGGAGACTGAAAGAACAAAGCCCACTTGCTTACCCAAGCTTCTCTCTGACACAATTAGATTAGTAAAATCCATTTTGTGTCTTTCAGCACTCCTGAGTCAGATGCCATTAGAGCAAACATGCTGCTGGAAGATAGGTTGAGAGGTTAGAAGATGTGAATGTCCCAAATGAGCAGCAGTGGCTATCCACTGCCTCTAGTTGGATGTCTGGGAGTAAAGTGTGGATGTTGGCCTCCAACCGGCTGGAATAAAAGCAGCTGGAGGGAAAAAGAGCTGTGCTTGAGTAGTAGCCAGGAGTACAAATATCCACATTCTGCAGCATGAATGTGGAGAAGATATAGAACAACTGATCCATCTGAGAGCTAGGAAGCGTGGCACTAGGGCTGCGTGATAAAAAACAAACTACAAATGGCAAAGAATTGCATTTATTTAACAATAAAATCAACTTAATTAATTTCAGTTGTCACTGATAAACTGCACCATCAAATCCATGTAGGGCTGCATGGTTTGACTGGACCATAGGTCTGATGAAGTGGAGTAATACGAGCGATTTTTTCACATGTACATTTGTATAGATCAGGCAGGGTGGTAGCATATATGTGAGGTTGAAAGTTTTCAGCATGTGGAAAAACTCTGGCTTTCCCACTGTAGATATGGGCACCATATTTTTAGTGATATGAAACAAGACTACATCCATAATAGCCTTCCAGGGTGCTTTCTTGTCATACATACTAATGCTGGCTGCTTTTTAGAGATGATCTCAGTAGTAATATTGAGTTTAACTCGGTTATTCTAACCCAGTTATGAGGTTGACATGTGTTGACCCAAAACCTTGTTACCTGAGGACTCACCACGCATATAAATGCAGCCAAAAAGGTCATCACTGTCCCGAGTGCTCTGTCACTCAAGATTATCCGCTAAGTTTGTTCTGGTGCTTTGGGTTTTTTTTTTTTTTTTTTTTTTTGCTGTTGTGGGTTAAGCCAACCTCCACCATCATGCTTAGTGACACACACAATAAATAAAGAAATGATGAAAAATGAAAGTTCTCTCGAGAAAATGGATTGCTTTAATGGACAGCTATAGCCATGCCAGGCTAACAAGAAATAAAATACTCAGTGCATGCTAAAATTTGACCTCCAAAGTGGAAAGAGAATGGTAAAAAAAAAAATACAACAAGCGATGACAAATTGGTTTGGTTACAAAATCAAGGCATAAACTTTAGATAAAAACAAATGAGAGCAAACCTTTGATGGCTTTGTTCCATCAGTGAGAGGAAAGAAATGCATTTTTTTTTTTTCAACATGGGACACATAAAAGCGGCATTGCCAGTCAGGACCACACAAGCTCATCGAGGAGTGATGGTGGTGCAAGTGCAGTAACTTAAAATAGAGATCCATTCTGCTCTGATTATTACAAACTACGTAAACAGTGGCAGTGTTTAGCTTTCACATATTACCAATTGTGTGTATCAAGAGCTCAGTCTAGCCACATGGAGTGTAGGACAAAAGTCTTCACCTCAGTGAAATGAACATCAGCGACAGTCAGGTTACCTTTGCACCAAAGGTGGTGTAAAACTTTGACTCCAGAACAGGCCTTCAAAGTAGTAATTCACTTTTTTAAATAATTCATTTTTTTTTTAACATTCATACAGCACCGTCTGATTAGGAGCCTTATAAAATCCACTGACACCAATGGCTTAGGGGCTTATTTTCTCATTCTCATTACGAACAAATATAAAATGAAAATTCAGATAACACATGCAAAAAAAATATTGTCAAGGTTCACCATAGTTTGTACAACCATTAGAAAGCATCAGGGCCAGTCAGTATTGGTGGTCAGCTCTTATCAAGGTACATATATATACTAACAGTGAAAAATATTCTATAAATACTGGTTTAATTATAGAAAATGTATACAAAAAATATATAGAAACCTAATGTTGGAAATGCTAGGTGCTGAAAATGGCCAGTCTGCTGACAGATAAATGGATAAAAATAGATGACAGCATAATAATGTATTGATGTATTGCAGCCTCTAAATAAAATAGCATTTATAATCCAATTTCATTTCATTTTGCAGACTCTAAACACTCTAAACACTCTACAGTGCAATATTATACATTTGTGAACCATAAAGAATATTTTAAAAATACTACATATAAATAATGATAACCCAGTAACACATAATCCAACCTAGTATGCCCATTTATTGCACATTTCTAACAGGCATTATCTATGTAGCATGCTTGCAGGGTACACACACACACACACACACACACACACACAGAGACACACACACACACACATACACATATGCCCTCAGTGGCTGATTAATAAGAGCACAGCCCAAGGCATTTACCACCACTCCATTATTCAATTTGATTATCTGGAGGAAAAGATAGAGTATTAGAGCTTTTAATGACTTTGGCATCCCCTCGTGTATTACTTGCTGATGAGGACGGTTTTAATCATTGTGCTGCGCTAACTTGGTCCAGAATCACAGCAGCATATTAATGCAATTTGTTGAAAATGATGCACAAACACAGGTTAAGGGGCCTCATAAGCAGAAAAAAGCAACATGGGGATGCTAGTAAATTAAAACACATGATTAATACCCCGATACTAGGCGGAGCTGGGAATTTGTTGTTTTGGACCTCTACTCTCGACTGGGAAAATTATGCTGCCTCCAAAGGTAAATAAACTAACAAATGCTGACACTGAATGCACAGATAATTTCCAAGTCCTCTGGTCTGACTATATATTACACACAAAAACAACACAATTTTTGATGAATAATAGCTACTAAAACAACAAAAACAGTATGGTTTGTGCTTTTTTATGGGAATAGGTTGGACACAAGTAAGTATTTTGTTGTGTTCCTTTTAATCCATGTGTCTCTCACGGGGCACATTGAGCAAACATTTGGTAAAAGCAAAAAGGTATGTGGTGGGAGGTTGGGGTACCCTTTACATTTTTACTCTCACATATTAAAACTTGTCTGGAAATATTAGGATTAGTGGTTGGTGCCACCTCTGTATGTTTTGGTGGAGCCCTTTTTTAAAATAAGCCAGTCAGGTCTTTGTCTGTGATTTTGTTTCCACAGTTAAAGATCAATCAGGCCCGGTTTTGTGGTATTGATTTCCTGTTGTTTGGCACAACCATCCAGTTCCTTCCTCCCCCACTTTGTGAGAACCTTGTTATTTTTGCAAATACAAAAATGAGCTGTAAACAAAACATTTTCATTTTCACTTCTACTCTGAATCCCTCAAGAAAGTCGGTTGTTGTGCTATCATCTCCATCCCCCTGCATCCTGGATTCAGAAGGGGACGCAATGCAAGGGTACATGACATCGATTTGTTGATACCTCATTAAATTTAAGCATATATGCACTTTTGTATACCATGTGGGTGTCCAGCAACTGTGCAATCGCAGCCACTCTCCGGATTCAAATGTGATGGAGGAAAAAAAGTAACACCACAAAGAAAGATAGCAATGGCATGGGATGTTTTATAAGCTAAACCAGACACACTGCGGTGATCAAAGGTGAACAAGAAATTTTGAAAACCTACTACTATATTATCTGTGTTAATGAACATATAACAACAACAACAATAGACTGTGTGTCATGTTTGCTGCAGTATTCCTTGTATGTTAATTTTTGCCAGAATAAAGCAGTAGTTCTGTTAAAAGAAATGCAATATATATTGTTGTGGGCCATAACACTGAATACACATCATTTTGTGTAATGTATAATTTTGTATAAATGAGTTTATCATAAGTTATTAAAAACAAAGATGCAATAATAATTTCAGCTTGCTGGACCCATTAAAGCTTGCTGTAAAATCCCGGTCAGATGTCAAATCTCTACAGACAGACTTGTTGCAGGGCTGAAGAATTGCCAAGAATCTTCTCACTGCTAATTAGCAGATGTGAGCGCAAGGTCACTAGGCACAGTTTAATATCCACTGCAAGAGAAGATGCTCGAGAACATATGCATCCAGAATTTTGTCGCTGGTTGTGCAGTGCTCTGTTGAGTGCTTCTGTTGAGTGACACAGGACCCCATATCCCTTGAGATATCACTGCATACTGAATCATAACAGTGCCTCTTCATGCTCCATAAAAAGGACACAAATCACATTACGGCTTTGGAAAATTTGTAGTGCAGTGCTGTACACAGTGTTTTTGCAAAGGCACGCCAATGTGAGTGAGTTCAGGTGTACTTTCAGTTTCTGCTCAAATCGCAACCTTGGGGGGTTGGGATGTTGATTTTTTTTTTCCTTTAACCATTTATAAATAACAGTCATTTGTCCTGCTATAACTAACATATTACACAAAGGCCCTTCCACAGTGTCCACAATGGCAGTACCTTCTTTCTCCTCTTATAATTTATCTTTACCAAGCATAATAACAACCAGTATCACAGTCATTACCCTTTTTATATGGCTAACTTGTGAAACAATGTAAATGTGGCACTGCTCACAACAGCAGTAATTATATATCAGTTTCATTCATTTTAATATATTTTTTTAACAATCATGTACCACCAATATCGGAATAGATTTTGACTTATATCCTCTTCAAAAATATATTCTTTTACCAACTGCAAGTCTAATTCCATAAATATCACAATCATTTATCCTCCTTGTGTAATCAATGAAACAGCTAACCATGACAGCAGTGTCCATATTGTCCATATTGTTTTCCCCGCATGTTGACATGTAACTGTAGTGAGGATGGTGGCTGTGAATTAATTGTCTTTGCATACAGTAACAGCAGTAGCAGTGTGTCCAGTGGAAACCAACTGTTACCAGGGAAATATGCCTTTGCACTGTATTCATGTTGTCTGAGTGTTGGGTAGATTCTGTGTCTGTTAAGTTTAAAAAGTGTCTAAATGTAGATTTCAAGTTTCACTTTCATTTGCAGCTGAGTGCTCAACTTTTTTCTGACAGAACATAACATGTCATGCGCCTGGGAGATGTCATTCAGATCAGTAAAATCTATCCATGGACCACGAATTGAGACAGGAGTGTGTTAAAGCAGGGTACGGCGGAAACGTAGAGAAACTGTAAAAACACAAACACACACACACACACACACAAAATAATGACAGTAATAATAGCTGGCATTGTTTTCTTCAGCAACGTGAAACTGTGGCTGAAAAAATTAAACTGTGAAGGCCAGTTACAGTTAAATATTTAAGTGGGAGACCTAGAAGTGCAGTTACTTCTGCACTTACTGTATCCTTTGGGATTTGATTGGCTTTTCGGGGGGCCACCATCAATGCGCTGGTGGGCTGGAGTATCCATACTCTGGGTGTGTGCGCATCAGCTTGGAGCTGACAAACACACGGTAGAAAGAATTTATGACAAGTTACTCTGTAATGAAATGCAACAATTTTTTATGCAGTGCTCTCTTTTTTTCTTGATGGAGCTTCCTTACACATCATAAAGGCAAAACTTGGCACATTGTGTTAAGATGCCAGAATATGAAACAACAGCTCATTGGTTCTGATCATAGAGGCTTCACCTCAGCATACCTGCCATCATCATAAACATAGTTGTGCAGCAGTGGAATGATAATGAAGCCTTAAGTGGCAGCATCATAGACCATATTGTCTCCCTCAGGCTACAAGAATGACCACTATGATCTCGAAGTATAATAGCGCTCTTCTAACTGAGCGTAATGGCTTGATAGAAGCCCGATATAATTGACTGAAGGATCCCTTGATTGCGTGAATGTGACATTCATTTACACAGTCAATGTGATGTAAAAGGTCATTTTCACAGCTCAGTCAGGTGGATGTGCAATGACAGCAGAACCATGTGAGGTTAATCCCACCGTCACTCACCGGGATAACGAGGCAGGAATTAATGTGACAAGTAAATGACAGTGGTTTCCTAAAAATGGCTGAGAATCAATTTTCAATATGCAGCAGTCTGATCTGACCCGCACTGGCAGGTCTCCCCTTTCCTCCCAGCAGAGTGTGTTAAATCCAGTCCAAGCGCAGGGCTTGAATAAATCTGCATTCAATTAACGGATTAGCGACTGTTTAAACATGGCTTCCTCTCTTTGCCACTAATCCACCAAGTGGGTGTCTGTGAAAGACACAAAGCGTTGTTTCAATAAGTTTGTATTTGAAATGGTTGGGAATACAGTCAGAAGACTTTGATATCATCAGTGTTGCATGGATTTTGGTGACACTGCCCTCGAATTGACAGACAGGTGTGTCCTTATCAGGCTGTAATCCCCAGTGTCAATTAGAATGGTTTGTGTCAAGTGGTCAGGATGAAAATTGGCAAGTCTCAAACCATAGCACCCTCCTAGAAAAAGGTGGCATATGCAGGTAAGGGGGCAGCACATGCTTCAAGTGGAGTTCAAGTATCGTATTCATCGGATCTTATTCTTGAGTAGGGAAAAAATGGACTGCAAGATGGACTGGCAGACAGGCCTGGCAGAATCAGTGCTGAATCAGTGAAGAAAATTATAACACTATGTTTACCAGTCAGTCTTCATGGCAACCCTCACATTATGGCCACAAGCTCCAAATGAAAAAGGTCATGTTTACAAGTGGCGGGAAAGAGGTATCTGTGATGGGTTGCAGACGTCACCCTTTGGATAAATTTGCAAAGCTTAGTGATCCAGGAGGACCTCTAAGTACATCTGTTGCCCCTCTGCATTGAGAGGCACGTCTGAATTGGATGTGGCATCGAGGCAGACCCAGGCCATGTTGGATGGGTTGTGGCTTTAAGCTGCACGGGGAATGCCTTGGGAACCCAGGAGGAAGTGTTTGAAGATGCCAGGGAAAAATAGGCCTGTGTTTTGCATTGCTGGCCCTGTTGCCACTGAGACCCTTAAGGGTTTGTCTAAAAAATAAACAGATGGATAGATGGATAATCAGGAGAAAAGGTATAATGTTGTAGATATTGTGACAGGGAAGGAAACCTGAATGCGCTGACCTTCCCAGCTGATGAATGACTTAAGACAGCTTTGATGTTGTAATGTGAAGCAGTCGACTGAGACAGGGCAGCAATTACACTGATGAATTTTGGAATAGTTAGTGTGATTGCTGTACAGCAGTCACACTTATGTTGTTTTGCATACTTTTTATTATTTTTCCATACATTTCTTTGCTCATCTGTATCTTTAAAACCATTCAACCGACACATACTGTTCATATATTGAAACATACTACCGTTATATTTATGTCATCCACTGTAAACAATAGAAACTCCATTCAAATTTTAAATGCTCAGTATAGTATACTGATCAAACATCCACTCTCTGTCATATTGATGTCATGAAATACATAGACACCATTGAGATGACATGCTGATCAAACACTCTCATAATGATAAACCAATAAATGCAAAACTAATCAGCTTGCAGAAATCACACACATTTTCTTCAGGGAGCACTCATTTTCTAGTTTAAAGTAATTCCCTTATTGTTTCTTTTAAACTGATGCATTTTCTCTCTGTCTCCCTCTCATACCCACATAGCCTGCAGCATTTAATGGCTATGCATACCATTAGTTGCTGCTCCCATTCCAGCGCGCAAGCTCTTGCTGTGATGACATTTTCACCAGACCTCAGTCGAATATCATCAATACCTGTTCAGGAGTAGATTCACTCCCATCAGAGCTCATCCATGCCGTCTCTCCATCCTTACCAGTAAGCTCATCTTCTCAGAGGGCTGAGGAGGACTGAGGCTGCGTCATCTTGGCCTCTCTTCTGCCCCACATTCATCCATCACCCAGGTCCCTCCTGCCTCCTATTGATTGGACATTACAGTGAGCCATGACACCATTGATCCCCCTCTTCAAGGGGAAAATAGCAAACGGCATTAAGAAATCTGTTATTTTTTCTTCCTGAGTAAAAAAAAAAAAAATAAAGTGTGGGTCAGAATGTTATTTGCCTTCATGTTAACGCGTTGGTTAGCCTGGTTTTTGAGGGAACTACAATGGAGATACAGTTAACTAGCTGTTCTTTTACCATCACTGTGTATGCACAAGGATTTTTTTCAAATAATTTGCAACCAGTGGAGCATAGTCTTTATTTATTTTATGAGTAGCAATGTGTGAGAAGCATTAGTAATATCTTTTGGTACAAAGCAATCTTTGCTGTGATGTTTTTGGGCTGTGTTTCCCAGATGTCACCTGTCAATGTGTCTAGCATTGTGACATTTTCTCCATGGATTTTCTGTTTATTACATTTGAGTTTCTGTAGGTGGCTCTCTTTTCTTTGCCTTTTCAGCCATGGTGGCCGTTGCAGCTCATACTAGTATCCTGTTCTTTTGTCTGCATCAGATGAAATGCTGCTGCTGCTGCAGGAAATGTAAAACAAATCTCTTCCTGTGAAAAGCAAATTTAAAAGATTTCATGGTGTGGCTATGGGTGGCAACAGAGTGGTGTTATACATCGACAAAGAGTCGCAAAACAGGCATTTATTTATGCAATAATGTCACAAATTATTACTTTAAGTTGAGATGTTTGTGATTCAGTGTATTCATATGTGTGTCATGGCAGGGAATGTGTGTGGAGTGTTAATGTATTGGAATCCTTTAATCACCATGCCAGTGTTAATGGAACCTGCTGCTTTAGCCCCCAACTACAACAGCACTCCGGCTTTTCAATAACAGCTAATTAATAGAGCCCCTATCTGCATCCCAGGATGGAGTTAAAAGTGTGTCACATTCAATTTAATTCTTCAGCAAGACACCCCATAGTGTGAGGAAGGGAGGCTGTGTACACACACAGTCATACACTCAGATGGACACACACACATACACACACACACACACACACACACACACACACACACACAAACAAATATATATATATGACTGTGAGGAAACAAACAGAAGAACAAAAAAAGGAAAATCAAAAATACTTGCTGTAAGCTCTGTGTCAGTGTACAAAACACAAAAACACACACATGAACGTTTGTTTAATTATCAAATATTCATACAAAATATACATAGAAATCTAACTCAAACTAAACTAGATACTAGATGCTGAAAATGGCCAGTCTGCTGACAGATAAATGGATAAAAATAGATGACAGCACAATAATGTATTGATGTATTGCAGCCTCTAAATAAAAATAGCATTTGTTATAATCCAGTTGCAGTCATTTTGCTGACTCTAAACACAGGAAGCTATGTAGTATTATATATTTGTGAATCATAAAGAATGTTATGAAAATACTACATATAAGCAGTAATAACCCAGTAACAAAAATCCTACCTGGTCTGCACATTTATTGCACATTTCTAAGAGGCATTAGCTATCTAACAATATAGCAGGGCTACACACACACACATACACACACAAAATACGGTGTACAATACATGCACAATGACACATGCACATGTTCTCAGGCCCTATTGTGACAACCCACTTAAAACAACCCTACAAACATCATTATGCTTGCATTCATGCCATCCACATGCCCATGCGCACACACACACACACACACACACACACACACACACACACACACACACACACACACACACACATGCACGCACATACACGCACACACACTCCTCCTGTCCTGTCCTCGCTGTGAAGACAGATCTCTTGAGCTGTAGCCGACATCATGTACTTAGCGTGTCATACAGATGTCACAGCGATACTGCTCAGACTGCCAGAGTGTGCAGTGAAGTATGAATGGCGGAGCCTGCGATGAATTCCTCTGTCTGCCACAGTCACTGGACCGTTTCACGCCCCCGCACCCCCCATGAATTACTGAGATAAGTGGCTTTCACAGGCCTTGTACACCACAGTGTGTGTGGAGCTCCTCAGCTGATAAGAGGCCATATCACATGCCTGGTGATAAAAGATGCTACATGCTCCACTCTACACAAACATGAAAAACAAGGGTAACGCTACATTATGTCATGAGCAGCAACTTAAGTGCTTAATCTGCGAGAGTGCGCATGTGACATAAAAACACAGAGAGAGAGCAAGATGAAGTAAAGCCCAGAAACATTTTTCAGCAATCCTAAATGGCTTGAAGGTCCCTCGAGCACTTAACTTCAGTGCTGGAATCCTTCTGTATTCAGATGAACTTATTCAGCCTCTTATCTTATTTATACTACAGAGCTGCGGTGAGGCTCAGGCTCTCAATTCTTCTGGCATTTTTCAAAACCCTCCTGTTAAAATTCTCTTTCTAAATCCTCGTAAATGATTGCCCTCACAGTGTCACTCAAATTACTCCTTGCTGGGCTCGGTGCAAAAACAAAATAATCATACTAATAATGATAAAAGTAATTGAAGATGATAACAAATGGTTGCTCGGTGTAAGTAGTGGGCTGAGGGAAGAAAAAAAAAAACACTGTGATGACTAGTTTCCTTCCCTGCCACAGCTCTTGGCTTGCTGACAAGTCTGGTGCAATGACATTGTAATGGGAGCTAATGAACCATTCATCAGGGGAGATAATCTGCCGCCTAGATGTGGTGGTAATATTGATGACGGAGGAGAAGGTAGCCACAACAACACATCAGACCACCCACCACATCCCACTGCCCCCACAGGGAGGAAGAGCCCAATTAATTACTGAGTTCAACGGCAATTAGATCGCTTGTAAACGGGTATCCATTCCACTCCAGTAATTCTTACCTCTCAGTGCCTTTTTCCAAGCTTCCTACCAGGAAAATGATCCAATCTGTACTTGAACGAACCTCTTGGAAAAATACTATAAGCATGAGCTGAAACTGAAGAACAAAAAATGGGGGGAGGGAGAAAAAAATGTGTGCAGTGAGACATAGACAAAAGATCCCAGAGGAAATGAGACTGGATCTGTATTTGGGTAAAAAAAAAAAAAAAAAAAAAAAAAAAAAAAAAAAGAGAAAAGAAAAGAAAAGAAAAAAAGAAAAGAAAGCTATTTAGTCATCCTTTGGCAGAGCAATAGTGGAAACGATGCTGTGGAAGTTTGCTTTTACATTCAGATACATCACAGAGAAATGTCTGTGGCATAACATAATTAGATCATACTGTTGTTGTCTTTTGTTGTGGATTATGAAATCCATCCCGTGTTTACGTGAGAGATTATGGATTGGCTCAGCTTGTGCTTCCAAAAGAGGAGATAAAGGAGCTGCAGAGACAGATTGTGTCTTTTGCCCACAGGAACACCAAGCTGTCCCACCGTAACCTCAACCAGATTTCTAATGAGACTCAGCAGAGCCTGACCAGAAAAAAAGAAAGTGATAGAGCAGTTTGTATGAGTTCAGCAAGTTCACCATAGAACGGCAGATATAATTCTGTGTCTCTCTGTGTCACTCTAAATCTGCCAGTGAAATCCATATATCAGATTTGATTGAATTAGACGCTGTGAATTAGAAAATGAAAAGGTAGCGAGTTCATGTGAGGACAGGCAGAAACAGCAGCACCGACACTGGCATTTAGCATTCTGGCATTTAGCTGATAACCCAAAGTGGCTTAAAATGAGTGAGCAGACAGGTTTTTCAGCATTTAGCTCACTTTAACAGAATGCTTGGTGGTTTATTGATGAACTTTGATGGTGGCAGGGATTGAACCATTTTCCAGATGTCAACAAGTAAACATGTCATCCCCAAAAAATGTTGCAGGAGCCCCTTGTAACAAGTTCCATCATTCATTAAAATCACTCTGGTGGTGTTGTGTGGTGCTAAAGCCTTTCAACATTTAAATGTGACACCCCATTAGGCCAATCAGTGTATTTTTTTTTTTTTTTTTTTTTTTTTTTTTTTCCAGAAACCAGAACACCAAAATGTGCCATCCCTCAAAGTCAAAGTCACACTGCTGGCATCTGAGATATTACTTTCAAGGTTAAAAATTGGGCCAATGTGAATTGCTCTGTACAAGTCGTGAGATGTGTATGTAGATGATACTCCACCATGGTGTGATTCTCCATTGTACTATATAACACGATTTGTATGCATCAGTTTAAGCACAGAGGTGTATTGTCTGCAGTATTGCATGTGCAGTGATTGGCTCTCGCCCCCAGCATATTAATATGGATCGCGTCTTTGTGCCTGTACCTGCACTGGTAGCTTCTGAGTTCTGCAGATGGTCTGTAATCTGTGGCTGTCCTGTCTGTGATGACTGAGTGTAAGACCTGTTTGATCCTGCTCTCCTCCAAATGCAGTTTCTCTTTGAGGCACCATCAGCTCAGCCTCTTATCGTCTGGTTCAGTCACAGCATGAAGGACTTCAATAATCCTCCATAAAGAGCTCCCAGGTGTTAGTTTGAATAGGAGAAGGTGAAACACAGGACTGTTTTTGGCGTAGAGAGCTAGTCTCTGTCTCTGGGGTGTACAGAGAGCAAAGGGATGGAAATGCTGATTAATGAGTACAAGGGTTCAGGCAGAGTGAACAAACATACAGTTGATCCATTTTTGATATGACTCCTGCTGCATATGTGAGAGTAAAAGTTTGATTCATCGATGATAAAAGAATGATAAGTGCTTCAGTTATGTCATCATTTAAGAATGAGTAGAGGAAAAAATACAGTTAGCCACCTCATTACTGTTTCAGACCTGTTTTTTCCATGTGAAATAACAAATTGAAATGTCTGAAATGCAGCCAGGTGGCGTAATGATCCATGAAACTTCCTTAAATGTGCACTATGCAAAGCTGAGGGTTGATTGAGGTGAGGACTGTTCCCACTCCGCTGACAACAAATGTGGAATAAGCACATAAACTATCAGTGAGTCAGGCTGACGATGAGAACCATGTAGACCCAAAGGCTCAAATTTTGTGATTATTCCATGATTTGTCAGTTAACGGGTGTTCACTTCAGTGCATTTTGACAAAACTATTTCTGGAAAGGTATCTCTGTTGACCTAGACAGGGCTGGGACTACATCATCATTTTCATCCTCATTTGTGAGCAGACCTGGGCCTACGTGAGTGAAATCTGCCACTGGCTAATTAAACCACGTGGAACAAGCTGTATACTTTGGTTGGAATGAACAGCGCCACTGTCGGGTCCAGACAACAGACACGATTAGGAACAAGTTGCAGTGTATAAAAAGATGGAATAACAACCATTCTCTATTGCACTAGTGGATGTGACATGCATTGCAATGCAGAGAAAATGTTTTCCTGTGCGCCACGCAGGCAGGACAAATAAAAAAAATGTGGTGAGGTGCAGCAAGAAAATGTTTTAAATTGGCTTAGACAAGTCACACTGCTAAGCAATCCTAGATCAAAATCACCTTGCTGCAGGGAAAAACAGACTTAAGCATTCTAGGGAGGATGCAGGTAACTCAGTTTGCGGTATCTAATGTTTTGTCAATTAAATTATGGAAAACATTTGTGGAAAAAATAGAGCATTTCGTTAGTTCAGGCAGAACACTGAAGTCATGCACGCCATCAGCGGATCATTATCAGTTGTCCCATCCAACATCAGCTGATTAGTATCAGCTGACTCTCACAATCACCAGGCATATTTAAGCAAGGCACTGAAGTGTTCTTTGTAATCTTAACAAAAACTTAACAATTTCTCCACCCCAGCTTCCTCCTGCAATCATTTGCACGCAGGACATTTGTGTGAGCTATCTCTGAATTATGTCTGCTTTTCACACCATGGATTTCATTACATTGAATGATATGCCTACTATGCCTTGGGGGATTTTTTTTGTACTCCCTGCATAATTTCTCACATGTAGCATGGATCCATTTGGCACAAAACAGGAGCAGAGCCTTTCTGCCAAACACAAATATATAAATATATTGCTGTAAATGGTCCAAACTCCTTTGGCATAAGTGTTTCTGACTTAACTGTGGGTATTGGATCAAATGAAAAGATTGACAATTTCAGATCACACAAATGCCCCTTTAACCAAATGGCCAATGAGGCCAAATGAATCCATGATAGTTGTTCAATTATTGACCATGTCCAAGCTGCTGCAGCAAAATGGGAAACACACTGTAGTTTGACCTTAGATATCCTTTGAGATCCTGATAAGTCTTTGGGCAGTGAGTGTGTATCATAATGTCTCGTTGATAGAGAGTACACAGCTCCTGAAATCAATAGACACATTTCCATCCTCCAGGAGACTGAGAGAAGAGAAGGCATGTGACTGAGAGGAGAAGATAAAATCAAAACATTAGCAAAAGTGCGAAGAGAAAAATGGCCACGGGTGAACTGTATAGGAATTACTCTTAAGTTTGAACAACATTCACCCCTACTTAACTGTCATCCATTGAACTCTGAGGCTTAAATGATTAATTCATAACAATGTATTGAAGAATGGGGCACATTGGATGTATGGTGATTAATCTTTGACATTCAGACAGCCTTGATGGTTACAAAGCAGTGGGGAGCTGGCGAGAGGCAGGGAGAAAGAAAGAGCGTGAGAGGGAGAAAAAGGAGAGGCTATCGATTGCTTGTATATTAACTCAACTTCAGCACTGCAAACTGAATTACTTTGCCTGTGCACAAAAAGAAAAACAGATGAAGAGGACCCATTCTGTATTGATTTCATGTACAGCACATGTACAGCTGTCTCATTTGATCTGTAATAATTAGCTGCTGTATTACCATAACAATGACCCCCATCAGTGTCTTACATGTGTGTGGATGCGTGCACACCTATACTACATATATGTGTGCCTATGGGGGTGTCTGTAAGTAATTACATGTAACTGTCTATACCTTAGACACATTTGACAACATGCATGTACCACATAGCCCCTCATTATTAAGATGCTTGTGCTTATGTGCATTTATGAGTGTGTGCGCCCATCAGCATGCTCTCTGTTAGAACGGAGTGCCATCATGATGTATCTGGGCTGGCCACCTGTCTCTGCCTCTGACAGGGGCGTTTTCTAATCTGACAGGTAATCTGCCCAGCAGACACAGTGACAAACGACTCCCGGTGACACCGCCACCTCCCCCTGCTCTCAGGCCAGGATTGAATCAGTCACACAGCCAAATCAGCCCTCCAGTACACAGAAAATCTAATAGAAGCTTGATAGTGTTACCAGGAAGCACATGTGCACTGTGGTGGCCACTGTAGGCCTATTTACCGTTTAGATAAATACCCCTCCTGGTAATAGCCTTATTAGTGGAAGCAAGTAGATCCAGCATGATTATGTTTGATTTATATTGTTCAGGTCTCACAAGAGAGAAAGAGAGAGAGAGAGAGGAAGAGAGAGGAAATATTCTCATGGGATGTTTGATGTAAACTCTTAATTGGATATTTATAGGCAAAACAGTTGCGATACATGACTGAACAGCTTAACAACAGCCTCTTTCACATGGGAGTTCATTCCAGGATTCTCTTTCAATCCATCTTAATGAGGCCACTTCAGCTAGACGTACAGTATAACCTTTAGTTTTTTCCTTCATATTTTATTGAGTAACAATGATCTACCTTGGCTGCATGAATGATGGCCAAGACCTAAACAGAACAAACAGCATGTCGATGCAGCACATAAGTGAGCGCTTGCAAACAGCCTTGGCGAGGCTCCTTTGGGAGAGGGGAAACTATCTCGTGTAAGGCAAATTGAACAAGGGAACTAGCGTTTCGCATACTAAATTCGCACTGGGAAGGTAAATTGCTCGAGGGGAAAGCACAGACACAGGTTCATTTTCCCAATTATAAAATGGCTTACCAACAAAAACCTCCCATAATTTTTTGTTAAAACTTGCTTGAGGTAGCTTTGCAGAAGTTAAAGAAATCGCTAGATATTTTTCTTTTCCTGCACTACCTGAGGCTTAGGGCTGGAATTCAATTAATGACTAATATCTAGGTTGAGTATATTCTAGCGTATTTAAGCTACCCACATCTCACAGCACATGTAAGATGCATAATGGACACGCCAATGTGCTGATGTTGTTTTGTAGTGCCGTTACAGCTATGAATAAGCTAGAAAGACTTGGTTGTCATTAAAGCTGCCTGTGGGTAGCAATCAGGGAATGGGATGTGACAGTAGTATACTTATTAACATCGCAAGTGGGCTACCAATTTCATTGACTCAAAGACAGCTTCAACAATGAGTGTGTGTTCTGAACAGTTTGCAGTCGGGATTGCCATGAGAGACATCGGTTTCACTGAACCAAGTAGACAGAGTGTGATTGCTCCAACACAGCCTTAACAAAATTTCATGAAAGGAGCACAGACTCCATTATATACATGCGAATGCTATGTTCCTCCACCATGAAAGGATGATGTGACAATAGCATGTATCTGGCACATCATTCGATATTGGATGTTTGTGTGTAGGGCTTAAACTGTTAAAAAGTTACAAAAAAGAAAGAAAGAAAGAAAGAAAGAAAGAAAGAAAAATTCAACAGTAACAGCTCCTTCCAACAATAATGACAAAGGTGCCCAGCATAATCCACAACTCTTGAAGAGTTTTGTTAGCTATTTCCTGCCAAAGAACACAGGAAAACTGCATCTATCAGGACTGTATTTTTACTCCTTGGGGGCAGAGAGATACAGTTTGCCAGTATTCTGTGGCAGGAAATAGTTATCAACAAAATTCCCCACCCCCCAGGGCTGTTGATTATGCTGGGTAACTCTGTCATTGTTTTTGGAAATATCCTTTTGCTGTTGAGGTTTTTACATGAACACTTTTGAGCTCCACAAAATGATACCCATCCAGCTCCATTGTTAGTGTGAAGAGAGACGGGGAAGATCACTGCAGACTGAAAACCTCACCAAATCACACAGAAGCTATCTGGGTGATAGATTGCGCTAGGGGTAAAGGGAGACATATCTTACAATAGGCTACTAAAACACAATCTTACTTTGCTGTTGCTGCTTGTATAATACTTTCTCACTATCCTGTCAACTGGCATCAGAAAGGCAACATGAGAAGCAATTTCTATGACTCAGAATTAATCAGAATTGAGCATTCAAGTGAGCCGTTATGCAGCAGGCAGAATGGCAGTCCACAATCTCTATTGTAATGCCTCTTCCTCTTGCTGCTGTATGTGTTTTATCGTAAACCAGCTGCCAGGACAGACAGGTTTAATCCATCAGTTCATTTGTGAAGAAGCCATTACCAAATGTGGGCCTGGCACAGCAGCTTGGCCTCTTTCTCCTCTTCCCTCAATCTCCTCTGCTTCGCTCCGTAAAGGCTTCTCATTTCAGAGTG
Organism: Myripristis murdjan; assembly: GCF_902150065.1. NCBI lineage: Eukaryota > Metazoa > Chordata > Actinopteri > Holocentriformes > Holocentridae > Myripristis > Myripristis murdjan. Next base: position 18,914,573 of record NC_043993.1, on the reverse strand, counting down.
CATTGCTCTGTCATTCTCTCAATAAACAGTATGGCACCGGCAAAATGAGACTGGTGACTATCTGATCTAATGTAGCAATGCTGCCTGGCTGGGCTGAATTAACGGAGGCCATTACAACAAAGAGTGTCATTCTGCTGGTAGCATTTCTCAACGCTGACATGTGTTGGGTAGGATTACTTCAAAATGCTCAGCTCCGTCCTCTCTGGAAGAAGCCTTAAATTTGCTTTGCTCATCTATCGCCACTGGAAGGTTGGTTATCTTCATTTACATATGTGGCAAGAATATGCAAGCAAATGAGGCAGGAAAATTAGAAGAAAGGGGAGCCAAAGTGGTTCCAGGTGGTGTGCTGTGATTTTAACAGTGGTGGAATAATTGGATGTATTATGAAATCATAAAAGATTCATTATAGCCGCTATGCAGGAAATGGGATGAGAGAGAGGGCTGTTTGTTCTTTGTGGTGTGGATGTGCAAATCAGGTTACATAGAAAGAAGTGTGTGCTATGTGTAACTCAAATGAAAGAGTGCTAAGTGCTTATGTGACAGTTCATTTTAAAGGTAAGCTGGTAAATAATCATTTCTCTGTCATTTCCATTATTATTTCATGCCATGCAGTGGGATGTCTGTCATTTGGTAGACATGTTTATGTAAAGCTCTGTTATTTGAGCGCATGTATTTTTAGTATGGATGGCTCCTGTGGGAATCAAACCCCTTACTTGAGCAGCATTGTTTTCACACTCTATCTATTCAGAAAGAATAAATTTCACTTTTATTCCGGCTTCTTTTATTTACATGTGACCTTTTTGAGTATGAGTTATAGCCTTAAAATGCAAACCAAATCAACTGTAAATCGAGTAAGACTTTTTTTTGTTTTGAAACAATATTGATCAAACCAAACTGCCGGCATGAAATGAACTCTTTGTACCTTGAACAGCAGCATTTAAAGGGGTTCAGGGGAGCTTGCACACAAGGTCTCCCTTGAAGAATGGAAATCTGCTGTTGTCAGGGCTGTGCAACCACTCTTGTCTGTCTGGGAGCAGCGCCGGGGTCATCTGTGTTGGGTGTCTGCCTAATTCACCTGTCAAAATCATTTAGATAGACATGCACCGGGCACCAAGTTCCTGTGCAATATTTTGAAAGGTATAGGAGATGAAAGTTGGGAAAGCAGGCATTCGCTATCATCAGAGGCAAAATGAAAGCTATGCTATCCAAATATATAGAGAAGTTAAATAGAATAATGTGCCAAAAAAAAAAAAAAAAAAAAAAAAATGTAGTAAGCAGTATATGGTGAAAATATATTTACTTTTCTATGGATACACCCTCAGCTTGACTTGTTAACAAGCTCTCGAGCTTGCATTCCTTCCTAGATCCACCAATACCTTCCTGCACGTGATAGCTACCAATGACTGAATACCCACAGTGAACAAGATTAGACTAATATCTAAATATCCGGCATCTGTGGATTGTGAAGAATTTATGAAACCTAATTAAGTCTTGTCAGTTTAATAGGCATGGGGTATGTTCATCATTAGGAGACTCATCACATATTAATTATCGACCTAATTGTGTGTCTTCCTTCCAGCTTCGGTCCAAAAAAAGCTTTTATATGAAAAAATAATTGCACTGCTTTAGTCACTGGCTTATGAAATCTCTTTAGGACGCATGTCGAGACAACTATTATAATGGTGTACCTCTAGGCAGTGTCCATTGAAAGGGCTCTACCTTGTTCCTGCTGACTGCAGCGCTGTACCTTTAGGGGCCTACTTTTATGAATCACAAAGAGGGATCATATACTAACAAGAAATGAATGGTGGAACTTCAGTACATATGATGTTGCTATACATATACACACACACACATATATATATATATATATATATATATATATATATATATATATGTGTGTGTGTGTGTGTGTGTGTGTGTGTGTGTGTATATATATATATATATATATATATATATTAATACAGTAATTTAATGGAAACAGACTGTAATGCTTCCTGTGCACAAGTATAAACACAAGCCAGCACTCATCATTGTAGCAAAATATTGCTAGTGACAGCGCTGCAATAGCTTGTGCTGTTACTGAGGGGGCAAATAAACAAATGGTTATGAGTAAAACCCCAGCTCCCCAAGGTGGGGGTTTGGCCTTTAAATCATGCCTCTAAGGCTAGCTAAAGCTCAGTGTCCCACACTGTTCTGTGGCACACTGATTTTTAAGTTCCCTTAAGCTAGGCTGAAATGTAAAACTCCCCTTCCTTTTTCTCCTTTAAACATGTTTCTGGGTTAAGTAGTTACTTTCTATTTCAAGTGCTCTATCTCCAGTCTCATTGCTGTTTTTAGTTACTTCAAAAGAATAAATTTATCATCCTTTGTAATGCTATTAGTGTAATTCATATGGCAACATATATATATGGTCTATTTCTAAGCACTTGCTCAGGGCAAAGAGCTGTAAACTACTGAGAATCACAGTGTGTTTTGCCCATGTAATTGAATTTGTATTCATTGTATTTTCTAGTGCAGTGTTCACCATTGAGTCATGATTTATGAGAATTGTCATCTGCTTATGGTGCACTTTGCAGCTTATATCTTACCTGTATCGTATTATGAACGCACAATGTTGGACAATGGACCAAGAACAATGGATTTAAAGTAGCATTCCTTCACTGAGGGAGAAGTCAAAACAATTTGGCTGAATAATCTTCAGCTGCAGATGGAAGCTCCTTTCCGCTTAATTAGATTGCTGCGCCACTATTATCTAGCAGGATTGTGTCTGTCAAACATTAGCCTGAAGAATTCAGAAAGTTTTTAAGCAGTACGAGTGCATTTCTCGCCCTCTCTTGGCATCCCTCACTGCATAGGAACGATCCCTGCACATTCAAGATACCTTTCCATTTTTACAGATTGCTTGGTGCTCACAAAGAAGCATTTAACATATGAAAGAAACAGCTGTTGTTTTCATAGAGATGCGTATAAATCCTATTCAATTAGTGGATGTTGATGTTGTCATGCTGCTATGTATCAAAAGAGGAGGTTAAATCCCCCCAGCAATGTGTGCATGTAAATAAACTGTTATTGTATCTGTGTTACTACACCACACAGGTATTCAGACATCATTTGTTTTCTTCTTCTCCATAAGCTATTATTGCATGAGTTGTAAGACAATACATGAACCTTTAGCTCTCGTTCGATGGCATACTACATGATTTTATAGTCTAATGGAAACAATAACTTTGATGTGGGGGTGGTATAAATAATGCATTTCATGAGCGAATGCACAGGGGATTGCAAAAGGTCAGGGAGAGTTTACACAGCAATATGTGGCAGATGGAGGGCAAAAACCAAGAGTGAATTATTTAAAGGGGGAATTGACAGCGTAGTGACAGAAGGACAATTCAGAATTAATCCAGTTTACTAACCTCTGCCAATGCATCTCAGACATCTTCAAGGACCCAGTAGCAAAACTTGATTTGATTTAACCTTCTGTCAGCTTTGTTTACATTCAGTGTAGCTCAATATATCATTCGCACAGTAGCTGATGTACGTGAATGGCTTATATAATACATAGCAAAGCACTGAACCGATAAAAGTGAACGTGGCATCGATAGTGGCAAATGTTAGTGGTAATTGAACCGGCCCGCCCTTTAGTTGGCAAACAGTTATCAAACAAGCACTATCATCACTACTTGATAACGTGCTGAACTATGACTCCAAATTCCCCATTGATTTCAAGTGGCATGCCATGCATAGCATTGAGGAGAAACAAAGCTGTCAGTCACGCGATACGATCAATAGAGACCCACTGATTCTGTTCGTCTGTGCAGCGGCTTAACGTACAAAAAGCACCAGAACAATTCACCAGCAATACATTTAATATGCCAGTCTCTTAAAGTGAGCCCCAAATGCACTGATTCATCGAGCCTTGTAACTTGAATGGAAATCCTGTGTGTGTCTATCTGTGGTTGGACTTGCGTGTGTCCTTGTCTGCTTAAGGCTGTAACTGTGTGCCTTTAACTCCTTTGAAGAATTCTGGACACATGTCAGGTCCTTTCATGTTTTATGAGGGCGCCGGCCGAAGGCTTGTTCACAGCATGAGCTAAAGGCACAACAAGGGCACCTGTCACTTGATAGCACACCTATTGTGCTTTCCTTTCTCCCAGCCATCTTTGAAAGAGAAGCCCTTAAGAGATGGAGGGGCAATGAAGCTGGAGCAAGGAGGGAGGTAGATGGAGGCATCTGGGGTGAACGAAGAAAGGAGGAGCGGCCTATTATCTCTTACCTCTTGTCTCGACAATGGCCACAGTCATAATTGGCTATGTAAAGTAAAAGCACAACTGACTGAAAGGCAGTGCATTTCAGACTAATAGGATTGACTGTCTCAGTTGGCCGGGAGGAGCTTTAATATCATTTTGATTTGTGACTGACTGTTGATTAGCCAGATCTAGGCAGGCTCATTCTCTGTCTTTTCCAGACATGCTTGTGAAGAGCCATAAAAATAAACTGGACTTGACCTAATACCACAGTGTCTTGTTGAATATCTTTTCCCCGGGAGTTCCATTTTAACACTGAACAAAGATGTTTTTCTAACTGCTCGATTTGTAACTGTGGGCAGTATGATTTTAAACCACTGAAGGTAGGACTTTATTTAAATATATTCATATAGGAATTGCAGTTATAACCAGGGGCACCATATAGACCCTGTGACCTGCGTTCTCTTGGCATGTTTCATGGATTTTTTTGTTCTTTTCTTGTTTTTTTAGATGTGGGAATAAACACTGCAAACCTCTACTGGACCAGTATAGCATGAAGCATATCCCTGTTTGAAATATCTTGTCTTAATATTTTTTGAGCATGATGAGGTTAATATAACTGTTCATTTGATGGTGATAATGAAAATGAGCCTGTTTAAAGAGGTTTATTCGAACTCTTGTTTATTCCTGTAGTTCAGTTCATTTGGCAGGTAATGATGACACTTGTAAGTCAGACTCAGATAAGCATCAAATACCTGCACAGAGACGATATGACAGGTTATCAAAACAAATAAACCACTCATGAGATCATGGCTGTGGTTACACTTGGCTTTTCAATGCGACTTTTGTCATCCGATCATGCCAGGATGCATCAACTGTCAAGTCTGTACGGATCTTGCTTGCTCTTGGATCTGATCGGCCAGGCCACATGACGAATACATATAGTGGAATATATCCGTGCTGAATATATCCAATCAGGCACGTCGCATTGAAGTGTCAAGTCTGGACACACGTGCAGACACAGCTGAGTTCTCATGTGGCACATCCAGTGACAAAAGTATAACCACAGCCCCTGTGACTTTGGTTTAGAAGGGGTGGTTGCTGTGTAACTGCAGTATGAACCTAAACAAACTAAACACAAAAATGCAATATAGATAGTAGAAAAGTAAACTTTTCCTCCATGGTCTGAACACAACCTAAAAACTATTTTACCATAATATAAAATAGATAAATATGTACTGTGCTATGCTGCAGTGGTTTGATTGAAGTGAAATGTGTAATAAGCGAGTAATTTAATGTCGAGTCTACATGGTTCTTATTGTCGGCCTGACTCACTGAGAGATTCCGTGCTCATTCCATGTTTTTTTTTTTGTCAGCAGACTCTGTCAGGTCCATACTTCATTTGAACATCTGCAATTCTGCACTGTGTAACTTCAATTAACTTGTAATAAATTACAAAGCTGAAATAATCTGCTTATTTTGTGGCAACTTGAGGAAGCTGGTTTGTGTTTCACTCACACAGGGCAGCCTTCATTGGCCTGATGGAGCCATGCTTGCTCTCAGCAACCTGTCACATTACTTTAGAAATGACACAAGAAAGACTCCAAAAGCCAAAAGTCAGTATCTGAACAGTAGTAGTGTCATAATTCACTGACAAATCACTCTGACATGTGATTCACTCACTGTGACAGTGCCCAAAGGCCCCAAAGAGTAGAGGCCTGATTCACCAACAGAAGAGATAAATCACATCTCGAAGCTGTGAGGCTGGCTCCAGGGCAGCGAAACAATATGCAGGACAACTCTGCATGAACTTAACATGCTCATAAAGCCTGTGCAAATGAGAGCAACAGATTCGCTGGTCTCCTCCTCTTCTGAGGGAGGGGAAGCTCCTTAGGCAAAGACTGAACACTTTTAACAAGAGGAAACTAGATGACACTGATAAGGAGAGCTTTTTTGAGAAGCACTCAAGGGGGCTTTAAATCCCTCGACATGTGTTCTTGTTAGTGCATTAAAACGCTAACAGCTCCATGTTATTTGGAAGCCAGAGAGACGCTGCAGTGGGTTTTGATCATGTCCATGCCTTTCTAACATAACATTATATTATTATAGGGCCTAAGATATACTATGCGAGCGATGCGGCAAGCCCTTGTTATTACTGTGAACACAGCTCCCTCTTGATTGTGGTGTTATCCAGATTGTTTCAAAGCTTTTATTGCAAATCATCTGTTTAGTTATTAGGCTGGGTTGTAACTGTAGCATTTATGGTTCATAAACAGTGTTTTCTCTTTCACACACTAATGATCATTATACACTGTTAAAACAAAGTGTCAAAACACCATCTCTTGGTGCTACATAGCTGCCACAACAAATAGCAGTGTGTGTAGTGGTGTAATAAAACTATGTGTGAAGTTGGATGGTTGTCTCAGGACAATTCATCATATACACAAGTGCCACTGCATGTGTTGCAGTGAAGTATACAGTAATGTGGTTACATTATAACATTTCCTTATTGTTTCATTATCGTCTTACAAAGATTTCACTGCTGTCAGATCCAGACTTATCCAAGTAATCATTTCAGTTCATTTTCATAAATAATTTAAATAAACCAGGGCTTGTAAAGTTACTCTGTCAATTCATGTAGTCAGTTAATTGAGGGTCATTCCCTTCTCTCTTTGGTAGATTTTTTAAAAGTATAAACCTTTCCTCAAAGGAAAGGGATTTTAATAGTATTCCAGCAGCTGAGTGCTCTCATTTGTTTTGATCTGTTTTGATGTGTTTTGGCTTGCAGAGGGAGTGATCTGGTAAAGGGTGTCATCATGTAAAAGTAAAATAAATAAATAAATAAATAAGTCAGCTAAACACACTTTGTGGGTATAAATACTATTTTTCATTAAATTTAAACCTGTGCTTTTAAATCATTTGATCCTTAGCCCAGCCATCTATCAAGCTGGCAGGCGGAGACCTCGTGGTTTATACACAGACAAGAGACACAGAAGGGAATCCAGCTCTTGCTTGGAAGAGTGACAGCTGTAACACTGACACATTATGGCTTAACGCCAAATACCACAATGAGTGAAATATGACAGAAAGCCCTGCGCATCATGTATGTATTATCTCTACACTCATCCTTCATAACACAAATGCACGACATTTACCTCAAGATACAAGTTAGAGAAGGCAAATGGATCCTTTGCTTTTTCTCCTTCCAACCAAGGAAGGGGATTTATTTACTGTGACAGGTGCACATCTTTGTCTCTTTCTTTCTGTCTTCGGCTCTATCATGTTCTCTCTCTCAGCTGTTCACACAAGACTAGGTGTGCCATCAGCTTGCTGCTGTACTATGGGGAAAGCCTGGCGGCAATGGGATCTGTGTGAAGCTTTGCAGGCGTCAACAGGGAGCTCTGAGTGATCTCCTGGAAGAAGATTTAAACTCTGAGCTCTTTAATGTGTTTCTGGGGAGGCAGGCAGGCAGGTGAGTACAGAGGCCCATCATCTCCCTCTGGAGATGGTGTGGATGGTGCCTGAAATGTGAATAAATTAGGAGTGAGGCGCTTTGTTGATGCTCCGGGAGATAACCTGGGAAAGCGGTGAGAAATTTTTCTGCAAATAGTTCCCCAAGGTGGGAGCCATGTGAGCAATAGCAAACTATTCATCTTTGCACGTTTAAGTGAGGCATGGTTGTGGTCTGGGCCTAGGGTGGTGCAGTGGTGATTTATTTTCATCTTCTTTGCTTTGGGTTATTTCTTCCTTGCCTTTTCGCTCTGTTCCTCCAGGTAAATTGCAGCTCTGCCATGGGAGCCGAAAATGCCCTGTGTCAATACAAAGGCTATGGAGGAAAGTTTAATGAAACAGCTATTAAAACTAGCTGTGCAGACACTGAGAGAAAATGAAGAGTAACATATTATCTTTTTATCAGAGAAAAAAAAAACCCAAAAAGTCTCATTAAACTACAACCAAAATGCAAATACCCACAAGGTATGCAGGAGACCTCATCAATAATGCATGAATTGTTCCCATAAGCAACAGTGAAATCAATAATATTCCTCGTCTTCTGATCTCAGAGAGCTCCGTGTATCTACAGTACGGTTCAAAAGAAGCAAACACAAGCCCTGTTTCACAATTAGAGCAAGAATGTAGGAGCATGACTTCAAACTGCTGAACCAGGTTTCTGCAGTGTGACCTGAAGTTGAAACTCAAACATGTTCTGTGATATGCACAAAGTCCTCAATAAATACAGCCTTCAGTCTCTCTAATGTGTCTTGAAGATGATAGCCTGAAGATATCCTCATATTCAAATAGCCGTCGACACAGCAGGTTTTTAGAGTTATATCGCAGAGTGCTACCACCAGTTTGCTCCTTTTAGGTGAAATTCAAAAGTCTTGGCCCGACACTAGCATTGGAAACTCAAAGTGCAGCATAAACATCCTGATAGTAGGATATACTTTCTCTGTGTTCTGAGATATTCATTTTCCTCTTCACTGTCATCACCATCACCACTATGATCCCTCTCCTCAAAGTCAGTAATGTCTTGATTGAGAGCAGCTTGCCCGCAGCAACACTGCTGTCTAATATTAACAGGGTGATCCTGTCGTAGCCATATGCTTCAGATGCCTCACCTAGAGCCGTGCAGGTGTTTAGTATGCATGAGCTCGCAATGCAAGACTGATAGCCGTCTGCCTCGAGCCTTTTAGCTTTTACTGCCTCCTCCTCCATGTGTCCCTATCATCCTTAATGATTCAGTCAGGACCTGATCTGAAAATAAAATCCCACGGCAAGCTGTGGAATATGGCGTTAAACAAGCAAGAGCACATTATACCCAGGGTCAGTCAAAACCATTAGCGGAATTGGATCAGTTTTTAGGTTCATTACCTCTGTGTGAATTGGATGGTCTCATGGAACGCTTTGCTCTCCAGTCTCATCCTGTTTAGACCAAGCAGCACAGGTGCCCTACACATATGCATAATACACAGCACAAATTATTTACTCAAAGCCAGATAATTAATTGAATAGATGCCTGCCTTCACTTCACCTGGGAATGTAGACTCTCAGAGGAGATTGTTTGACTACATGACTCGTAGGTAATAAAACCACACTGTGCATACTGTGTTACGGCTGTATGGGCTCCCTGTGCTGTTTGTCCCTTTTCCTCTCATGTCATCTCTGTCGCTCCACCCATGGGTGCAATATCTGATTGCTCGGCGAAGGGAGGAGGCTTTTGGCGTGGGGAGTGTTGGTGTTGCTGCCTCTCATCCTTGAATTTTATGTTGTGTTGTTGTGTTTTGACTTTGGTTTAGTGTTTGCATGTCCTTACGATAAGGGCAGAATGAGAAGGATTTGTTGTTTGCACTTTGTAAACACAACATTCAAAGTTGGCCCACCCTCCCTGGCTAAGCCAAATGTTGGCCGCAAGTTTTCATTTCCTAGGATGGTGATGGAATGAATACTATCACCGTCCTAGGAAGTAAAATTGACCTGCACCTACTTGTCCGACAGAAAACAGGCCAGTGCCGTGTCGCTCTTCGTCCTCATCCTCTCTTTCAGTGCTTGCCAGCAGGTGAAAGCCAACCCCAGAGTCACTCTCTTTGTGGGACAAGCTTTGTACACTTGGCGATTTGCCTCACTATATTTCCTTTTTTCCCACAATACACGTCCATCATTTTCCTAGCTTCCTATTAGATGTCATACTATTGATCTGGCACACACGCTGTGATTGGCTGGGGGCTACACACCCACTGCCCAAAGGCTGAAGCCCAAAAGAGTCCCAAGCTCAGCAAAACAAGAAAATCCAGGCAGAGGACAGGGTCTCTGCAGAGACACACACCAACACCCACTAATGGGTCATAAGTGCTGACTTAGTGGGGTTATTTTTGTATGAGTCTACACATTGTTTTTTTTTTTAGGAAAATCCCACTCATTTTGCTGTTAATAAGTCCCATGGATTGGGTAAAAGGCATCATTAGAGTTTTACTTTGGGTCTACAGTGGAGTGTTTGACCCATAGAGTGGGGGCGCAACAACTGTGTTACAGCGGTGTCATTACAAGCCTGCACATCATGTCTGAAAAAGTGAAGTCATGCAAGAATATTTGGATAATATATTGAATACAGCACAGTAATTATCTTCCCAGTCAAAGCTGAGGTTTCTAGATTAGTTTCATACATTCTCTCAGTTCTATATCTCGGAGACATCATGAATAATATCCAATGACTCAAGGTAAGGCGAGATTAAAAAGGAATGTTCCATATACAGCACATAGTAATGCAGAGGAATAAAATTTCTCCCTTTATTAAAGTCATGCTCTGTATGACAGATAGGTACTATATCCTTTGAGGCCTGTTGCTTAATGTGTTTGTCCTGCACGGGGAAAAGCTATTACTAACTAAATGAATGAATTGAAATTGCCTTTCTCATTTGTCAGACCTTTAAAGGTGCTTTTATGAAGCATCCCCCTGCTAACTGAAGTTTGTTTTTTAAAATAAAGTTGATTGTGTTTAAAACTGAGACACTGGAAATTTCAGATTTTACCCACTGTTATCTAAACTATTAGCCTATGCTATGCAACAAAAAGAGAATCCAACTGTTAGACATTGATGACATCTATCATTTGGAGCTTTGAAATCTATGAAGGCAATTTCACTTTCATCACATTTTGCTCATAAATCACCTGTCAAGAAAAAGATTCACTCAGCTGAAAATTGAAAAAGTAAATGGTATTGCTTGCACTCTAGTACTAATGGCATGAGTACAAGCATCATTCTTTTTTCCAAAAAAAATGCATTTCAATAGTGGACAAGGGATATTAGAGATATGACTGGCAGTCATAAGGATAAACACAAAGATAGTGACTGTGTTGCTTGCATGTCTGTAATCTGGATTACATCTTGCATCCCTGGTCAGGTCTTGTTTAGGATTCATTTCTATGCATCTTCCATGCTCCACCTATTTAGATCACTGCGCACTCTAAGGAAAAGAAGTGTGAACATGGCTCAGACTTCATGGAAACTGAACTTGCACAGTCCACAAACTACAGCAGTTAACACATTGCGGTGTAGTGAGAATCCCAGCTAATGGCAGCATATCTCAGGTATCTTACTGAACTTACACAGGCAACAAGTGTCAGATATAATGACAATATGCACCAACCCAAAAATGGAATACTAGAGAAAGCTATTATCCCAAATAATACACAGATATTGCAAATCTTTTGGGACCACATGCATACACATTGTTGCAACATTAGGTAGCTCAGTCTGCTTGTTTCAGGCATATTGCATCATGTCTACTGTAACATATCACACAGACAGTATTGCTCACTGAGGGACTTTGGGAGGGAGGGGGGGTCCTCAGTACTGAGCTTTTCCATACTGTAGATTTGTGCACATCTCTGCTGAAACAGGAACCTCGTTAAAAAGTTGTTCGTGACAGACTGGTTCCAAACTTGGAAACAAGATTAAAGGTCTGGGAAAGTTGATTCAAACAGAGCCATAGTCCTCAGAAATCATAAATGAATGCCAGTTTTTAAGATAATCTTCACCATTTTGATTAATTAAAAAGAGTTTGGTTATCATAAGATATGAAGCAGATTCAGATCTGGCCCGTAACATGTCACTTGTAAACACTTCCCCATGGCAACAGTCGCTAACTATGCTTTATAAGGCTAAAAATGGCAAGTGGCAACGTGTGGCAGGTCCAGCCTTAGGGTGCCTGCAGAGCGAACGTGTTCTGCCACTGCCTTGATTATTTTAAAGCAGACTACATGTTGGAACCTCAGGAGCCTGAGATGGAGGACTTAATTTGCTAAATTATATATAACTATATATAAATTTTAGTCAGCATTCTTGCCAGTAGTTTTCTGAATGGCGATCCAGTTATATTTTAAGGCATGATCAGTTGCAGTGTGAGCTGGGAACTATCTTTTGCTGGCTAGTGTCAGTAAAGAGTTGATGGCATGTTAACATTTGACTGTATAATGATCTCAGTGAAGAAGTGAGTGCAGTTACTGCCTCAGTCACTTGTGTCAGCTGTACATCTGCATTATTCTCCATTTAGGCCCACATGCAGTGTCAAAGTGTCAAATGTTTGAGGGGTGTGAACCGTTTACCTAATTGATTATTACTGGTAGAAACAGGTCAAAGATGGTGGAAGATTGTGGGCTGGAATGTGGGAACTTGGCAGCATCTTTCTGGCATCACTGCCTGATCTGGATTGATCCAGCTGCCCCTTGTCCCATTTGTTGTAGCAGTTTTGTTTCAAAGTAACATTAGGCCCCATGATATTTCTCTCAACTGTGAATATCATTGAGACCTGAGAGCCTGTGGAAATCAGTTAGAGTTTAGTATTTTGACAATGAAAGAGACTCAGTCTTTTTTTATTTTTTTGGCCAAAAATAAAAAAAAAGTTTTTTCTCTCTATTTATCACAAAACCATGATTTTTCCTCAGTATATGGTTACTTTCAGCTTTTGAAAAGTTGTGCTTTCTCACATTTTCCCTTCGATGCCAGTTGTCTGCTTTGTCTGCTCTGTGAGTTTCCGCTGTGGAAGCATTAGGTTTCTGCTTTGCTTTGCCAACCCGTTCCCCTCTGACCATTACTCTGACAGAGATGTGTCAGGAGGAAAGCATGGAGTGCACTATCTTTGTTTATATTGGCCATCTTTTTTTTTACTGGGTTTGGGATTTGGGTCCAAACCCTCCTAATAAAAACCTGATGTTTAGACAGACACTGTTAAGTTTCTTTAGGACTAACTGTCAATGCAAACACGTAATAAATTAACTCATTGCAAGAAAAATTACACATTTTGGTATCCCACACATTTAAGATGTTATTTTGCAGCATGTTGATCCAAACAAACCAAAAAAAACAAAACAAAAAAAAAAAACAGTTACAATCCATCATGATGTCGATTCCATAATATTTTGGAAACCATCCCAAATGACTTTTCTTGAAGTTGTTCTTTTGACAAGAAGATGGAAGGAGGCAATGAGGGAAAAGAGAGAGACAGAGAAAGAGATGGGGACGTGGTCCCAGCTAGACAGCATTACTATGTCAGCCCAGTAAATGTATGCAAAGCTATTCATGTGCTGCAGCTCTGCTGATCCACACAGATGCACAGAGGCAGTCACAAGCGCATCAGTCTGAAAATAGCAGATCGACATGCTTACACAAGACGTCCATTGATCACACTTGAGGGTGGGATGAACACTTTCCAGAGTGTTAATAGTGTTAGACAAGCCATTGAGGGAAACACATACATGCACTGTTCATGTTGTGGTCGTAGAGTATCCCGAGACGTTTATGCATCCAAGCAGAAAAACTAATAATTTAGACATGAGAAGAGGTTGTGCTGAATTCAAATCCCAGATTCAGGGGGAAATTTTATGGACACATTAATAGCATCTTACAGGTTTAGTTGACTATGGGTAAAAAATGTCTGTAAGTTGACATACCCACAGGCATTTCTCTATTGTCATTCTCCACTGCAGCACTTCAGTAACACCGCTCTTGGCTGTGTGGGCTCCCCTTCATTGCAGTAGGTAATAGTTTGAGTGACAGTCTCTGATTCCCACCATCCAGCCACTGTATTTATTTCCATATGGTTCATCCAATCTCTTCAACGGTGCCTAGTTTGTGCTTGAGAGCGCTGTTACAGGCTGACATTTTCCTGTGGTTTGCCGCTCAGCAGGAAGCCAGATAGAGGGCCTCGAGATAAAATGATGTGATGAGTTATTATGGGCGAGCACGTGTGTCTGAGTGTGTGTATATTCCTGCTCTTTATACTAATCTCTGTTTTATCTACTTTAGATCCTCTTTGATCTCTGACATTTATCTCTGCTGAATCTTTCATACTTGCAGCACTCGCAGCATCCCGGGTCGGCATCTTCTTCATTTTTTCCTTGTTGATGGGCAAAAACTGTTGTCAGCTTCACCCTATCAAAGCAGGGGTCACTGCGCCAAATAGACAAGGGCAGCAGCCACCTTTTCATTCAGCTCCCAGCAGGTTGTTGACATGAATCAGTGAGCACACAGTACAAGCTCAGCAAAAAAGTACTTGACACATGGTTAGCTTGACAGGGAAGTAGACAGTGGTGGTCCTTTCCTGTTACAGTTCAAACATCCAGTCAGAAGTGTTTATAAAACATATTCCAGGCATCAAAGTTTGACTGCCAAAATTACATGCTATGCAACAGCAAGTGTCAAATAAATGGTTTCCTGAGAAGTGTGTTTAAGGGATGTAAAAAGGGAACCGTTTCTGCTTGTGTTGAGTCGTGAAATTCACCTATTGTGCCTCGTGAAATAGATTTTCATAAGCCTTCAATTGCAAACAAAGCCCCGGCCTCGCCTTTGACAGCTCTAAAGATGTTAGTCTCCTTGTGTTCCAAAGTGATGCAACGTCTACCAACAATATGCATGAGCTTCGTTATGCTGAGAAACCTGGCCTGCTTCCTGCGTCTTTGTTTCCTCCCCGTTCACTCCTCCCATCTCCTTCTCCCTCCCTCTCCCTCGATCTATCTTTTTCTGACATAGCCCATTACTTTAGCAGGGCTGCTTAGTTAACATACACACACATGCACTGTGCACACACACCCACACACACTCGGCACAGTGGGCTATAGCGGTCGTGCTGTCACGCATGAGGGAGGGTAAAGGTTTGACAGCAGACAGCGGGCTGTTGCTTAACAGACAGGCAGTGAAATGCATGGCAGTGTAATTGCAATGAAGGGATAATTTGACATCCGCTTGGTTATGATAGCTCGCAATTCTCTGGTTCTTCCTGCACCCTTACGCTGACACATGCACATGCATTCATGCCCAGCATACAAACAAGGAGCAGAGGCGCTGCTGTCAACAGCGTGTTCCTACAGAGTTGCTTTAAGGTAAAGCCTTACCATATCAATGTGTTTTTCCCTTATTCCCCTTCTTTCTTCTATCAAAATCTAGCTTGTCCACAAGCTCATAATCAGCATCAGGATGCTTCACAGTGGGAGGACTTAATGCTTTTGTCCCACAGTGGTAGATATTGTTTTTCAGAGAAAGGTTTCAATTCTCATTTCATTTACATTGACAGCGCAATTCATCACTCGCAGGTCTATGCGAATTCCTTCTTTAAACAACACCAGTGCATCCTTCCTCAAGGACAAAAAGCACAAACACCAGGTACCAGCCAGAACTACCAACATTTTTCCCCTTTCTCTACTTCTACTTCTTTCTGTCTCATTCTCCCTTTCTCTCCACTGATTTATTTAGCAAAATGAAGCCGTCTTGCTTGTGTCCCCATCTCCTCAGGCTCCAGCTCCACTTTTCATGGATGAAACTGAATAAAACATGACTGACATCTTGTCATCTCAGAGAGGATGGGCTGAGAATCGAAAGGGAAATGGAAAATCTCACCTCTGCACATTTGTCAGTATGGACATAAGAGCAGAAAATAACATAGATGCTGTAATGCATGTAGAAGGAGTTCACACCTACCCATTCCAGGTTCTACTAAAACCAGCCTTGCATGGATTTGAATGTACAGTGAGAGCTGGATATGTGACAGTGAGCTGCAACACTCAGTTAATCAGACTTGTCTAGCAGCTGCCATCCTGCTGTTATCTAACTGATCAGTGGTTTCCTGAGCTTATACATTAAAATTGAAGATCCTTTGATTGTCATGTCTAATCTTTAAATAATAATGCTTGATGTTTTGGTAATCACACTATAATCTTCCTGCAATCTTAATCCGACCCTGATCTTTTGCCTTGTCTCTCTTTCCATCACCAACCCCATCTATCCCTTATTCCCTTTGGCTCTCTCTTCTTCTTCTTTCGCTCATTTTTCCTCCAAGATGCATCAGACTGAAAGGCTTCCCCACACTCACTCCCACCTCCACTCCAGTTGAAGTGCCATGATGTATGGTTTTTCTCGGAGCCTTGTGGCCCCGCTGCCATAGTTGCAATCACAGGGAGCTAAAGTCATAACCTGGGAGGCGGGAATGTGCTGCCAGCATGCTGCATACACATGCACTGGGCCAGTGAGATACATGTAGGTCTGGGTAGGCTGCATGTCTTGGTCAGGCTGCATACAGTGTTTCTGCTCTAAGTGGGCACCTGACAGAGAGTATCTAAAGACATGTATAAGATAAGTTGTACAACTGACCGCATATGTCAAATTGAATTCAATTGTGAGATTTCTTAGAGCATCAGGATCTCTGGTTGACTGGTCTACTTTTGTCCAGTGGTTATTATGATGATGAATGTGAGTAAATAATTTGATAGTTCTATGATGGTTAAAAAAAAATCAGACTTTCAGCCATTAGGAGGGGCTCCTTTTGATATTTGTAAAGATATTTGCAAACTCTCTATTAGCCTCGTGAGATCTTGCAATCTTAAAACGTGCGAGGTTTGGCTGTCTTGTGATGCTATCTTCTCTGTTCTCTCTTGGGACTTGTTGTCAGTCTCATTAGTTGCCTGGACATGACACTGTGAAGGGTTTTCTAAATGTATTCCTTTTATTACAGCCTAAAGGCAGTGAAGATGATGCTTAATTGGTACCTTTTTAAAGTGGGTCAAATCGGCACAGTTTTTGTTCTAAGCCTATTTATGTGTTATCTCGAATGTGTTTCTGTAACGTAGAATAAAATTACATTGAATAACTCATCCTGTGAAATCTTTTTTTTAAAATATGTATTTACATTTATTATTATTGGAAGTGATTTTTTTTCTCCCATAACAAGGTATTACTCCTGAATACCCAATGGCTAATCAACCATGAAAGAAGGATTATGTGCACATCCCTAGTATTTTCCTGTTTTTATGGATAACTGGCCAAATGTAGACAACGTGATGTCATGACGGCTGAAAATGTTTTTACTGACATTTTATTTAATTAACAAAACTTCACTTGTAATTGGTGTCAGCCAGATTTACATTGTGTTTCTACACTCACTTTTCTGCACTGACTCTCAGCAGTCCTACAAGAAATTCATCATAGAGGAGGAAGAGTTACTAACTTCTCCACTGACAGTAGCTTCAAGAGACCAGAATGCAGTGCAGCCACAAGTCGCATGTTGTGTTTTGATTAAGCAACACTTCTCTTGCTATTTTTAAACGGGCAAAAACTCATTCTTCATTTTACTATGCTATCGCTTTGGCTCTCTCCACCTATAACCTGCAACACACATTCTCTGCAAGTTGTCAAAAGGCATGCTGGGAAATGTGGCAAACAACTTTGTGAAGAAGAAATGAATGAGGCAGGTTGAGGGAAAGTGGGTACACCAAAAAAAAAAAAAAAAAAATCTAAATTGCAACACTTGACTACAAAAGTAAGTGCTGGATTGCATTAGACATTACAAATTCATGATATCTACCAGTTTACATGTAAACACCGTGAGACTATCTAAGGGTGTGTTTGCTTCTTCATAAAAAAATAAGATATAGTTTCTCATTGCACATTATGTAAACTGATTTACTGATTACTTAGCTCTGAAATGTGAATCTCTCATATCATTTAAACTCTCTTCAACAGCTGTGCCGTTGACCTTACAAGTCAGACGGAGGGATTCTCTCTGACTAGAGCAATTAAAAGAACAGCGGGACATAGATTTCCGTTGGCTCAGATAAATGTGGTAGGGAGAATTATAATGTGTGTGACTAATGGTATGCTCACAGTATTTAAGCATGGTTCTCATTAATATGCTAAGCAACCGACACTAGCTTTGTCTTCGGTGCTCCCGAGATCCATTGTTCAATATTGAGCTCAAATGATTTGCCCTCCCTATTGTACATATAGGTGGATTGTGCTCATTGAGATTTTCCTCACATTTAAAATGACTTTTCCATGTTGTTACAGGATATCAAATGGATATTGAACATCTACTCAGGCTGCGGGATTAAACACGGTTTCTCTGGTTGATACTCAGTTCAGACACAAAGTTAAAAGTGCAAGATCCGAGGCGAGTGATTTGATGGCATCCAGTGGTTGTCACAGTCATCCTTCAAAATCACATAGGATGAAGCAGCTGTGGTTCTTAATGATGAATGGTTCATTGATAATGTCACACAATCCCTGATCGACACAAGCTGATGGACCCCCTGTTTTCTTTTTTCTTTTGTTTTTTCTTTTTCTTTACAGTCTATACTCAGGACCAGAGATGTAACTTGGCTCTGGCAGGCACATGACAACCTGCAGTTTTTATTAACATATCTCTAGTCTATCTGCCAGATTGGATCACTCTGCTATCCATCTGTCGCCCGCACTCTATCAATTTGTTTTCTAGCTTGCCGTTCGGCGCAGGTTGCTGTTTCCAGCACTCCAGTCAAATAGGATTCTAATGTAACTGTCAAGATATAGCGGGCCAACAACCGATGCCCTCATCCTCCACAACGTATTCATTATGCCGTACGGGGCTATCAAAGCCTTCAGAAGTATCCCATTACCTCTGGGCTTGTGAGATTACAAGCTCTGTGTGATCGCAACCTGCAAGCAGCCAGATAAAGAGCTGAATGCCACATGTATGTAGGATCTGAGACAGATCGCCATGACAACCTTCAGCACTTTTTTTTTTTTTTTTTTTTTTTTTTTTAAAGAGTTGAAACTGCTTAATGAACATCAATTTACCTTGGTAAGTTCAAAACCCATTCACACCAGTAGCACTATGGAGATTGAAGGAGCCGGGATCTTCTGTCAAATGTTAACAGAGGTGATGAGAGATTATTCCAGTGACGATAATTGTAGCTTGGTGGAAGTTACAATCACAAATTACAGTGACCAGTATAGATAACAGACTGAAAATATCCGGATGTTTGGAGTTTTTGCCTGGAATGTGGTGCTTTGTGAAAATGTGAGTTGGCAGGTTGTGCCGTGTGACCTTTGAAAATGCTGTGAATTTTTTTCGCCGTGCTAAGAGCAGACATTATTAAATATGTTAGAAGTGTGTAGAGAAGAGCAAGCTAATAAATAATAAAGTTGAACAGAAGAGCTCATTTGTAAAGACAAAACGAGCTCATCAGCTCCGTCGATACGCTCACTTTGAAGAGTTCCACTTGCATTTGCCCCCCAACATGAGGATCACCTTTGTTTATACAGATTGTTTTCAGTCACAGATTAATTATTGCGTTTATGCAAAATGTCATTTTTTTTTTCCTCGAGATCACAAGCAATTATCTCGTTATCTCGAGATAACAGAAATAGTTTTGTTGAGATGATGTCTTAATTATCGCCGTATCTTGTGATGCCATCTTAGGTTATGGTCCCATTTCAGAATTAGAGTGGCTTGTAGGGAGGCTTTCTGTAGCTGAGTTTACAGACTCGGAAGGAAAGGAAATACCATAGATTTTACTCTCATCAAGGTCTAACACAGGCAGAAATTGCGTTATGCTTCTCTATTATAGATAAGATTCAAATTTGACTTAAACTGAAGTATTCCATTTTCTTACCATCTCGAGATAATGAGATAATTAAGTCATGATCTTGGGAAAACACGGTCTTCTGATATCATCTGATAATTCAATAATGAACGTGTGTGTTCAAGATAACGGAATCAATCGTTCAAATATGGCCGCTCTCATCTTACATAATAGAGCGCTGATTAAAGAGGTTTGTTTCTGGTTGACGTTGAGGATACATCCACCCAGGAGTCACCAGGCTGTAAATAATTCATATGGAGTTCTGGTTGAATATGATCACTGTTTGCCACCAGAGGCCTGTAGTCAGCAAAGCACTGCAAGCAAACAGATGTAGTCAAATAAGCATCAGGGTCTTGGCAGTCTTAGTTGTCAAATAAGTAAAGACGTATCCATGCCCTTGAAATGGTGTTCTGTCACACACAGACAACATAAGTATGTATAATGTATTGATAAAGTTATCTATACTTTTTAACAATTCATTACATATATATTTTATCAATGCGCTTACACACATATGTATACACACACACACACACTGTGTATATATTTGCATTTAAAAAACAGTTATAAACATGAACATATAAATCCTCACTAGTGTCCACCTGAGTTAACAGAAACAGGATTTACACTGATTCAATCTTTTTCCACTAAACAGTATTTTTCTTATTTTTTTTTATATTCTTCAATGGATGTCAATGTCATGCCTCATCTGCTGTGACCACGGCTCTTAACAAGGTTGAACCACTTACATGATGAGAGAGAGAGAGAAAAAAAAAAAACAACAACTGGTAGAGACACTTGAGCCTGCGACTCCAGCTGCCTTGTCAGCCGTTTTACCTCATGTGGAGCATTTGTGCCGATGACGCCACGGTTATGAGAGTAATTTTTCATCTGATTTGAGAATTCCATGCTCGATTCAGTGCGGACCGGCCTGAAGTGAAGCGTGGCGGTGTTCACCTAGCCAGCAGAAACCTGTGAACCATGCACCGGTTTACTCACTCACTCAGCAAGGTCAGGGCAACTTGACTCTGTTACTTTATGACTCGGTGCGCCTTACCTTCAGGGTAAACACGTCATCTTTACTAAGACAGGCGATGGTAAGAGTTGTCCTCTTCGGCCACATGATGATCCATTTAACTGAAAAGTCATGTGCTTATTTTAGGAATCTTCAAGCGATGCCTGTCTGCGCTGACTGATCTGCTTATGGTGACCCTGCTCCCACAATCTGCACAACTACTTTTTGTATCTCTTGAGCTGCAGGCTTTGACTGAACTGAATCTACCAGTTTTTCTTTAGTCTACTCCTGCTCCTCCGCTCTCATAAAGGATTTAACAGGATTTATGTTTCATGATGTCTTTAGCAATTTTTTAGCAGTCATTTTCTGATGCATCAGCCTTGTTTGAACACATGTCGTTTAGGATGCTGGTGTGTTTGAGTGTGTTTGTGAGTGAGTGCTTGTATGCGAGCTGAATATTTACACAAATCCAGTATGTGGGTCTGACAGTGTATGCTATGCAGCTTTATGCAAGCAAATGATTCTTTTATTCTGTCTGAGTCCAATGTAATTGCACAGTCTTTACTGTTGTCAGATGATCTCATTATTCTGTGTTGGAACTAAAAAAAAAAAAAAAACAACACACACACAAACCTTGATAAACCTTGAAACATTTCTGTTTATTAATCCTTTTTTTTAGACTCATAAGATACCAAGCCTATGTCTGGGAAAAAAAGGACAGCTTTGCCTTGAATGTTTGACCTCATTCAGCGATTATCTGACCTCCATTCCACACAACGGGAATGTCAGTCCTGTGGAATGGAGGTCAATCGATTCATATTAGCCAAATGGCATTTTTAAATTTATGCTTAAATTCATTTGTTCTGCAGTCAGCCATAAATTCCACCGTCTCCCCTGCTGACAGCCATTGGTATTCTGCAGCATCAGGATGGGGCTGAAGTTGTAAGCACATGCCGTCATCACAGAGCTGTCATTTATCTCAATAAAAAAAGAAAGTGTGCCTTGAGAGTAGCCCGTCTAAATTGCAGCAAGTAGCAAACTGGCTCTGTTGCGAGAGAGATATTTTCAGCAGCTGGCATATGGAAGAGATCAAGACTGTGACAAACTGAGCCAGTGCAGATGGAGCTTCACATTATTCACCACCAGCATGCACTCTGCATAATCTCCAGGGAATCTGATTGGAGAGAAAAGCTTGGCATGTAATAAAAATTTGGCTTTAAAACAACAATTTTCACCCTTCATAATCTGCTGTTGATTGCGGGGGGGTTAGAGTGCAGAGAATGGGTGAAAGTGTCAAATGTGGAAATTTGAGACTGAAAAAGTGTTGATTTGCTTTTATACAAATGAATTTATTGATGAATTGATAGCTCTAAATTGGCATAACATAGTAAAACAAAATCACTAGAACACAGCTTCAAACACCTCAGAAAAAAACATACCAGTGATTTTGCATGTTTAGTGTAATATCTTCAAAATGTTTATACTTCACATTTCTGCTCATCTTTTTCCAAAGAAGGCAGTTGTATTTTAGAACTCTGTTATCATTTTTCCTACTTTTCATCCAGCCATTGGCTTCCATTCATTCTGCTAAAATATGAAAATGAACTCTCAGAGACTTCAGACTTTCTTCAAGCCAGTACTCCATCAGCATCGTCCAAACGTGTTTCCCTAAAAGCATCAGAACTGTTGGGTTTTGATCACTTGAAATTGGGCGGAGTGAAACGTTTGCTCTCTGCCAGAAAATAGTCCCTGGGGAAACATTTGCTTTACACAGCCAATTATCAGTTCTGTGGTTTATGAATGTTGACGACTTTGTTAGTCACAGAAGGAGAACACTATAGGGAGGGCGTTTCAATCAAAAATTCTACTTTGAAAATCAAGGGGTTTCATAATATATGTTGTGAGATTTTCAGAATCCGAGCATTATTTGCAAAATGGTCTGCTGCAATGTAAAATGTGGGGAAATTTTTGTAAACAGGCAAAACTTTTAATATCCCTGGTATTGACCTCTAAGGTTTGTTACCCTTTGATATCTGGAATTTTCCAGTTGTCGGTTCTGAGTTTCATGACTCTGACATAATACTCATGAGTTCAACTTGCCATTGAAGACAACAAGGCAAAAAATGGGAAAAAAATGGAAAAAAGACAAGAAAAAAATGGGTATTTTCAGCACAGCATTGCTGAACTGTCACATCATTACATTGGAGGCGGGTAGGCTCATAAAGTATATTCAAATGGTTTTATTCATGTGCTATTTGTTGTACACAGGAACATAAACATAATATCCATAACATATGTTTCTCAGTGCACAGTTTCTACAGAACATATTGTCTCTGGTGTGTGTGCTCTTGTGGAGTGGCACACAGCTTTGAACCTATTTAAATGTTTGTTAATGTTTGAGCCTATTTACAGCAAATGTAATTGGCTTAATGTAAGAGGTTTGCCTCAAGGAGTGAATGAATTTTTTTTTTTTATTATTATTTCAAAGATAAGATTTAAATGCATCATTGATTAATCTCACCTAGCCTGCATGCTTTTGTGGTTTATCATAGAGAGAGCTGTGACACGCACACATATAAAGCAAATGTGTAGTACAAAGGGCGAAATGCTCTCAGGAAACTGATATATCACTGAAGTCTGCTTTTATTTGAGCTGTCATTTGATTCTTTACTATTACAAATAGGCACATAGGAGGTGACGGACGCTGAGCGTGTCCATGTACTCACTGGCAGGACCCTTAAACCTCACCAGTTCAGTCATTTTTGTCATGGTCATGGTTTGGACTGTGGGTTTTCTGGTTTCTGCCAGTGTTTTGGCTTTTTTTGTTTTTTGTTTTTTTTGCCCTGCTCTGTGTGTTTCTCATGTTCCACTGTAGCCTGGCACTGCTTGTTCTCTCCTCCTCGCCTGCTCTGTGTTTAGTCTCATTAGCCCTGCCCTGATCCAAGGCTGTGGTCCAGTACTCTTCTTTGCTTAGGTAGGTTCCTAACTGAGTGAAATGACCTGGAAGTATCTAAGTGGCAGCCATGATAAGAGCTGGTCGAATTCTCTAAATGTTAAGGAAAGGTGCCTCGGTGCTTCCTTTCCTATCTCCTTTAGCAGAGGATGCGCTGGACCATCCTTTACCAAAGGAAAGGAGCCAATGCTGTCCCACAATTCCTTCTAAAGTGCCCTTCAGCCCTTCACATTTCAAGGTTTTTACTGATTTTTTTGGTGGTTCTTAAACTATTATATACAGAGGCTATTATCATTATAATCAGAATATTAACCGAACACAGAAGTGTGTCTTTCAAGAAAACAGATATCAGACGTTTTTTTGACCGATTGTTTTTAATTCCGCATGAGATTTATGATGTACAGTAGTAGATTGGTAAGCCTAACATGTTATCTTTTAAGAATATAACAATTAGTTCATACAGTCATACTATTTGTGATTGTGAGCAACCATTCTTAAAGTGTGTTTCACTTTTGTGACCGGTAGCCTATATTTCATTTGCATTTCAATCCCAGCCTTGGTAATGAAGTAATATTTTTCACCATGTTGTCCATGTTTATATAGCCAGTATGAAACAACACAGTAAGAGTGCGCAGGGTGAAATATCTAAGATAGGTTTTTTGTAGTCCATTTTAGGAACATTGTAGTTTCACCACAGCAGACCCACTTCAATAACGTCACATAATTACATAGCCAAGTGTAAGTGCAGTCCAATTCTCCTGGCATTATTATTGTCCTTATGAATTCTCCTTCATATCTTTCCCTCAAGGTCAAGGAAAAGTAGTTAGGAAAGGACATAGGGTGTAGGTTTTTTTTTTTTACTATCTGACTTCCCTAGTGTTCACTTAGCCAATCAGCTTCCCTCCTGTTCTCCAGTCTTGTCACTTGTGTCTTGTTTGCTCATTAGTTCAGTCTGTATTTAAGTCCTGTTCAGTCCTTTCATCAGTTCAGTCTTTGTCCAGTCATTGTTTTGTGCCTGTTTCGTGTCAGTGTCCGGCCTTGATGTTTCCTGTGCTCCTCGTGTTCGCCTACCCACTGGAAATAAATACTTCACTTCAGCCAA
Organism: Myripristis murdjan; assembly: GCF_902150065.1. NCBI lineage: Eukaryota > Metazoa > Chordata > Actinopteri > Holocentriformes > Holocentridae > Myripristis > Myripristis murdjan. The sequence continues at coordinate 18,889,872 of NC_043993.1, read as the reverse complement.
GCCTGCCTCGGTCTCCTGCATTTGGGCCCACCAGGTCTGCAACCCAGCTCCACTCGTGACAGTTTTTTTTTTTTTGTTGTGGTTTATATTGTTGCGCACCACATTGTTGCATTTAGCCTGACATTTGGTGTCCTTTTGATGACATATCATACTGGCACCAAATAAAAAATCCTGGGAAGAAGAGTATACTGCAGAGAGCACCAGATCATCCTTCTGATCCCCATAATCTGTCCAAATCCTTGGGAACAATGCCTCCCCATTATGGAAATAGAAAACATGAGCATTACAAGTTTTATCCCTTGGGCTCCCTGCTATTCTGTGTTATTTGTGAGACCACAGTTGTTGCATAGACCACTGTTTTTATCACCACTAACAGTTTCCATATTTATATTACATTGTGTGTTTATGGGCACCTAATGAAACACATGTTGTAAAAGCACAGTCACCCCCGAGGTTCCATTGTGATGACGCCGGCTCCTTCCATAATGGACTGCTCCTGTAGGTGGGCCAGTAAATTAATGGCTGTAAAACGTCTCATCTCCAATAATGCAAGCCGGCAACTCGTTGCAGTGGGAGAGAAATGAGAATCAAATGGAGTCATAGCATATCTACCTCCCTCCCACTCTCTTTTTGCTGTCTCTTTACCACGTCCTCTCAGCCAGTCCTCCCTATAGGACCCGGCACCCCATTCTTCCCCCCAAAACATTTTTCATGTCATTTTGTCTTTTACAATCCACTTCATTTGGAGCCTTACAAATTCTATTAGAGCGATCTTGCATTGCGTGGTTGTGCGAGGGAGGGAAGCCTGGGAGGGGGAACAAGCCCCTAATACTAATAAATGAGCTTGACTTTGCCTCCCCTGCCCTGCGAGATGTGAGGGAGAAGGGCCGAGTAATTGGAAAATATCCCTGTCTCCCATCCCGGAGAGATCCACAACCCCCGCCCCCCCTACCCCGCCGCTTCCCAGCCTTCCTCCTCCCAGAACATCTCACCATGCCTCAATCACCCACTTCCTCTCATCTATGGCAAAATAAAGCAGAGCATTCCTGTTTTTCATTGTAAAATATATTTAAAAAATGTGATTTCAGGATGTGGAGATTTGAGCGGTGGTGGTCCAAGCTTAGCAAAGGGACAAAAGATATTTTATGTGGCTTTTTGTATGTCATGCAATCTGCTGTGTGTGTCTGTGCTGTGTCTCAGCTGCCTGTGTTTGTGCATGCAGAGTACACTTGCCCTGGGCTAATAGGGGTAATGTCAGCGAGCACTCAGCACCCATCCAGATATGGAAATCAAGAAACAAGGGAGTGATGAATTTCTGGCTATCGGTAAGGCTAATGAGAAATAGAACAACTTGTACCTTACATTTACAGCACAAGGTAAAGAAATAAGGAGCTGGCAGGGCAAGTTATCCATGTCCAAGGAATAATTTACACATCAGGTGGTTCAAGCTCAACTCCAGCTTTAATTTGAAACCTTCATTATTCATGAACTTGACATTGTAATAGCAGAAATACTGGAAGCCATCCCCGAACCCTGACAGGCCCTCTGAAGAACCTTCATAACTTCATTATGTTGAAAGTGAAACCACATGCTTCTATTAGGCCCCCCATTATACTTAACATAAGTAACACGCTGAAATCATTCTCTTTTATCTCAGCCGGCTGAACTTGATGGTGAACTTGTCACTTCATGAATTAACTGGAGCTGAACAATGTTTCTGTAATTGAGGTATAGACGTGCTACTCAGCCTAAGAGAATGCTATATTTTGTGGCATTGGAAAAATACCTAATCTTTGCAGTTCATACAATATGTGGTAATGTTATTAGTTTAAAAAAATGCTCTTGTTTTGTAGGTCAGCTATCGTATTCAGTAACCTTGATCTCATTCAGGTGCTTGCAAGTGCTGTTATATTTTGGTTCCACATTGCTCAACACAAACATAGTAAAGTGTCTATGTTAGTCTCTCTCTCTGTCTCCGTTTTTCTTACATGTCATATAAGGTTATATTTGGAGGCCGCTTTGGTTTTGTTTGCACAGATGACAGATATGGAAATTTACATTACGCTCTGTGGGAGGAAAAAAATCACAGTTTAAGAGCATTGAATTATTTTTTGTTGAAATAAAGAGTACACAAGTAAATGATCTCTTAGAGCTGAGATATGCTGTGAAAGGTCATCCCTGGCATTTAAAATGAAGTGGAGTTCATCGAGAGACCTACAGATCAACTTAGATCATGTATTTTAAGCATGTATTTTAACTTTTATTTTTATGCTGCTGTTTGTAACACCACCAAGACATAAAGACGTGAGGATGGACTGGTAGATGTCAAATGCAAATTGTCATTTCTTCTGTCCACTGGGATCAGATTTTTCTCCAGAACTATGCAGTATATTTATTCTCATACATGAAAACTTAACAGCACAGGAAGAGTATGTAACTGGACACTAACGGGATGCTAATTGTTCCCTTGATCCAGCAATATTTTTTTTTTTTTTTTTTTTTTTTTTTTAGCTTTTCAAGACTTGCAGTTGCAGTTGTAAAAATATGAGAATTTTTAGTCAGACTTTGCATAGATGTTACCATGTCTGCTTCCCTACAGCATCTGGTGGCTTTGCATAATGCATTTTGGCCTTGATTTCATCATCATGCATGATCAGTAAATTTCTTTTAATTCCATTTCCTTCCTCTTGTCTGTGATGGGGAATGCAGGTTTCATCCAAAAGGACAATGACTGTCGAAACAGTCATCTGTGATTGATAGTGCAAGCTAGAAGAACTACAGTGAGTAAAAAGGATTTTGACAGGAACCATACATTAAAACCAGAGAGTCTTTTCTGTCCATGCTGTCCAGGTACAAGCCTCAGCCATATCGATCTTGTATAATCAATCATCTTAATTCACATATCTGCTCTTAAGGCAATTTCATCTTCCTGGAAAATCTATCTATCTCACATTTTACAGGGGTATATTTTGCTTCTTTCCTTTAACTTGCCAGAGAAAACATGAGCAACACTTTGGCACTGTTCATAATTTAGGTCAACTTTTGAACAGGGGGTCATGTGGCACAATTTAGCAATTAATATCCCATCCACTTGTCATATATTAACATGCACTTAAAAGACATTAACTACTCGTTAGGCCTTCAGGGACATGTCATTAATGATGAATATTAGACCTCCCACGCATGTGTGTTTGAGCCACTGAAGTCCCTGTTATACACTTGATGAATAGCACGAACAAATCATACCATGCAAAGAGAATATAACAGGGGGGAATGGAGTTTGTGAGGTTTATAGTGCACCGTCTAAGTCTGCACAGCTACAGGAGAGAATATCTAAGGAAGGAGTATTGTTCTGCACTCAGTGCAAATAATAAGGGCTATTAAAGGGCTGGTAGGCAGACCTGTGGTGGGGTGGGGGGGGGGGATGGAATGAGCTCATTCGTGTATTGAGAATCTCTTCGTTGTGGTAAGTGCCAATCCATCAGAAGCAATTGAAATTGCATTATGTTCATAGTGTCATCACATCACACTTGAGTTGCATTCCTGAGAATAACACGAGATAAAACAACAATAAAGATGAACATAAATATATATAAGGAAGAGCTAAAAGATAATAGCAGACAGGCATGAAATAATGTGGGGAATGTAAGCTTCTGTTTGTGAATCTCATTCTCTAATTACCACCATCTGCCGTGTGAGTGAAATGTAGGGGAGAAAAGGGAAATCAAGCAAAGACTGCTATAATAAATAGGTTCTGTAAATGAGGCACGCATTCTGTTTCTTTTAAGGGTAACAGCTCAGGGGTTTGCTTAGCGGCTGCAAATGTTAGTCCGTGAGCTGGCTTTTCCGTAAGGTTTTATCCTACAAGAGGCTGTTTTCAGGCTTGCATGGTATGTGGGGAAATACTGAAAAAAATCAATCTTCACAAAAGGCTGATAAGATTTGTTGGTTTATTGGGAAACTTTGAGGTAAGTGTATTTTCTAACACCTCACCACTTCTTTTTCTTCAAATTTCCTCACTCCCTACACAGTTTATTTCCCTCCACCAGTTATCTTTTCCACTGTAGAAGGCCCACTGTCTAACCTTTACCTTGGTCTCAGATGGAGGTCAAAGGATCGGTATTAAAGCTGGTTGGAAAAGTTACATCTGGAAGGGATTATTTTTGACCCTTTTGTTGTATTGCGAGAGCTGTGAGGGCTGGAAGGCAGAGCTTTCATTCCTAGTGGTCAGCGGTATTGTTAATGTATCCAATTACTTGGCCTGATAGCTCCATTTTCATCACTCACCATGCTGATGAATGCAGAGCATGTGCCAATGCCAAAAGTACATTCCCAAAATTTGACTTATTTAAATAGTAAAATACTGTGATCATTCTTTTTCTCTTAGTGCCAAAAATACCATGCAGTCCTCTTTTTAACAATTGCACACAGATCAAATCTTTCTGACTCAGAGTGTGCTGCAACAGCGAATGAAGCTGTGGAGGCAGAGAAAGTTAGGGCGAAGGTGTAATTAAAGCTGATTATGGCAAGGCAGAGGGGAGGGTAGTGCAGCACATTTGTCTTCCCTACCTAATGAGTGGAGGCCGGGAGAGCTGAATTAGCTGCTTCGCTGTCGTCTCTCCCCTGCCATGCCACTTTGTCAAAAGGACACTCCTCCTGGAAGATGAGACAGGGTCAAGTGTGTGTGTATCCTTGGGCATTATTCTTATAGGCCAGTGGGGTTCCTCTTCCACTGGGCACTGGGAATAGAGGCACTCTGGCAGGCTTTAGCCACATCACCCAGCCACTGCACCATTAAACCAGGCTAAAAATACACAGCTTACCCCTGGTTCCCTACTCACCAAGGGCCAATCACTGATTCCTATTAACATTAAGTGTAATATGATCATTTTTCACTCCCTCTTTTAATTTGATTAGTAGTACTGGGCTATATTAACACAGTGGTAGTAAGTTCAACATCCTATTACTAAGCCTTATGCTGTAATTCATGTCACTATCACTGTCAATGCTACTCTCACAGATTCAAGCTGTTTTGTTAGGTCTACAATACATGCTTTTGAGGCTGTTAACTCGTCCCAAGGGCATAAGTGGACCTAGAAATCAATAGTGTTGGTGTCATGCTGGTATTACTGTATGAATGACATCTGCTGAAAGGCATCCACTTGGTAGTGGTGATGAGCCATACACTGCAAATACTAAAATTGTTTAAAAAAAAAAAAACGCAACAACTGCAAATTAAACATTTGATGATGAAAACGCAGTCAGCAATTATGGTTTCAAGTCAATTTTGAGACATCAAATCAACACAGGTCTTAATGAGAGGGTGGCAGTCTTTGTGATCCAAGCTGAATAGCTTTGCCTCCATAACCCCGTGACTATACTCATTCCCTCCAAATAATGCATTCTATAGATTTTGAATAAGTACAATCTTGCATAATCATGTCTCTCTCTCCTGGCAATAGAATATCAATAGAAGTAGTGAATTAGTTGCAGCATCCTAACTTTACGGTTATCGGTGTGGCCAAGTGTGAAACATCACTGAATCAATCACAGAGCACCCGGACTATCTAATATAAGCAACACTGGGCCTTGGCTTGTGCTTTCATACATTGTAGGCACAAGTAATGTTCTGTGTGATTGCAGAGATGCTGTTTGCATTGCTATCAACTCGTTGCAGAGAATTAGATTTTGTTGAACTAGGTCTTGATTGTGGTTTTCATTCATGGATCACCGACTGCGTGCATTGTCTAATTCACCCTCTTAGCTGTATTGTAGCAATGAATAATAAAACTTTGCAGAAAGCGTGAAATGGATACAGTGAAAATGTGAAATGCTTTATTCAGTGTTTTATTATTCATTGCTACTGTAAGGTCAGGCCTCCCTGTCTGTGTTGGTTGAAAAGGGGAGATGAGGTAGTCGGCCCCCAGGTCTCCCTGAAGCAAAAGCTTATAGTCTCTTTCATAAGCCAAATGATAATCTGACACCTGAGCCAGTGTCTACACAAAGAAAGAGGTTTTCAGTAATATGCTAAGTGGAATGTCTTAAGACCTTGTGAGGAGGATGACATACATTGGGAGCATGGGCTACACTGCAGCATGGTGACAGGGTGAAACCAGATGTTTTTGTGCAATTACACCTGCAATCCAGACATGTATAATCAACTTCAAAATCTGGGTTATTTCTGTCCTCTGTAAATAACAATTATGTATCCCAAGGTGGCGCAGTGGCCAGTTCATGGTGTTACTTCTTTTCCGAGTAATGTGTAATGTAGCAAATTATTATTTCAATTTCTGCTACATTTATCCAAAAACAGCACCTTTCTTTTGTCACCACCCCCTAAAAATAGCAAACTTAAAGTTTTATTTTCCTGCAAATTCTTCTTGCTCCTTTTGCTGTCCAAATTAGTTTATTCTAGAAATATCTGAAAAGTTTAGCAACTGTGTCTGGGTGGAAGTATTCACACTGCCTTTATTTCACTGAATAAAAATATCTCAACATTGGACACAAACATAACATAGTACACGGTTTGGTCTTTATCTGTTTTACAGAGTTATAGAGGGTAAGCGAGGACATCCGAGGACACCAACCTCAAAGTTTGAAAGCTTTGTATACACAGAGAGAGGTTTTGTGGAGACTTTTTACTTGAAAGGAGTAATACGTGCAATTACGACGTTACTTTTTTAGGTAAGTAACAAGTAATCCATTACGTTACTTTGTTGAGTAAGACGTCCAAGGTAAGATAATAAGGCTTAGGGTTAGGAAAGGAAATTAAAAGGTGGGTAAACTATGACTACCGCTGATAATTAATATTACCACCGAGCCTACATGAACAAAAACACATTATACACGGGAACGCGTTTATTAATGCTCACCTCGTCGACACTGGTTACATTAACTTAAATCAAGTTGATACTACTTAGAGCAGCGTGATATATGATTATGTGCACTGTGAATTTATGCCATAACGACTCATGCCAGCCTAAAACCGCTGCGAAAACATTATCCCGCCGATAAAAGGTCGGTAACGAGGCTTTCAGTGGGTTGAATCTTCACTCCGTTCCCGGCGGTGCCTTCGTTTCTCCATAGACTGCACTCATTTGCGCCGAGGAGGAAGCGTGCAGCCTGTAAAGCGGCACTGCGGCATCGCCGTATCACTGCGCCCCGGTCCCCCTTCTCCGGGATCCTGAAGCTCGGAGCTGGGGAGAGGAGGAGGAGATACCCCTTGGTTTTCCTTTGCGGGATTTATTTTGTCAGCTCAATTCCTGCTTGTGTTTTATCTTTTTTTAGTGACCGAAGGCCTGCAACTTGTCCGGACGGTCCCTCCTCACTTGCAAGGGTTTGCATTTCTTGGTTTTGCATGACGTGTCTTGGAGAGAAAAAAAAAGAAAAAAGAAAGAAAAAAAGCTCGCTTTTGTTGTGTGTCTTATAGTGGAAAATGAAGCTTGGAGAGCCGGAGCAGGAGGCAGTGCCAGTCCGCTGCTGCTGTTGTGGGCTGGACTGGATTACAGAGCCTGAGATATCTACTGACAGCACAGGCAGACAAAAAGACACTGTGAACGAAGACAGGAGAAAGAGTCTTTACAGGGCTGGAAGAGCCAGGGCGAGTGATAGAATTTGGATTATTTTTCATAAAACGGCATTTTAAGAGCTATTTGTATTGTATGAGTGTCATTAGATGAGTGCTGGCACGGGGCATCAGGTTAAAGGCATAGGTGCTGGGGGAAAAAAGGCTTAGGACCGTTATTGTAGTAAAGGTGGATTTGCCTTTTGGGTTGTTACAAGGCAAAACAGCTGCATGGAGGGGATATTTTGAATGGTTGCTGCATAGATAGAGGTTGGCATGCTGGCTTGTTGGATGTGTCTTTGTTATGCATCCATGTGAGATGAGCCAGTTTAGTGCAAATTATTGTAATTGTGCATGCTTGCAACATTTACCACTTTGTAGGATGCAGCAGAGTATTTGTAGAGTACATTGCAGAATCCAGATCAGCTACATTACATGGCAACCTGTGTCCAATGAGATAATGTAAAGTTGAAGATGGTGGTTGACTATGACAGATTGGCTTTGGTTTGTCTGCTGATGCAAAAATAAAAGGTGTGTTTCTCTGTCTTTGAAATGTCCACCAGTATTTATAAGTGTGATTATGTTAAAAAAAAAAAAAAAAAAAAAAAAGGCTTCAGTAGTGTCTGTAGTTTGTTGATACAGCTCCCTTCCAATTAGGATACCAATTGTGTGATGTCATGGAAGAAAATTGATATGCTGGACACATACACAAGCCATATGTGTTTTAGACTACAGTGCCAGAGTGACTTTCAGTGGCTCTAGGCCTTGACTGTAGGTTGTGTCTTGAGAAGGATTAAGAATAAGATTGCAAGCTGTTGAATGTTGCATGCTAATGTCATAGGACTAATGTTATTGCATAGAAAAGCAGACAAGTGCCTATAGTGACAAACGGTGTGAGCATGACCTGCTGAGCCCTGTGGTCAAGTGTAGGATGAGGGTGTCTGAGGGTCCTATCATCTGTCTTTGTTTCTTTTTAGAAATTCTCATTGTTAAAACCTCAAGGACAGTGCAGCGCTCAATTAGGCTGGTATTCATTTATGGAAGAGAGAGAGAACGATTACAGTGTTTGATGTGTGAGATGACAGCTGAGTAAGATGAAGGCGATATCCCAAAAGAGATAACTTATTTTGAATTGAGATTATAAGGGTTGTGTAGGCTCATGTGATGAATCGGTTAACTTACACTTGTTTCCATACTATGAATGAGCCTACAAGCATGAATGTTTTATTCAAAGAATGCTTGCACACAACTTACTGTAGACTCAGCAGTTGATAGTTATGTGAACAGTTACTGCAGGAATTCATAAAATTGTTAAACTGAGATACCCAAGATGTTACACCATGCATAATGAGTGAAACTTCATTTTGTATGTGCCATTATGGTCCATGTGTCTGTGAAGTGCTCTTTGGTTTGATTTAGTAATGAAAATTAATACTAAAAAAAAAAAAGGCGCCGATTATATTCACTTGTAATATTTTTGAATGCAACTGTTGATTCTGTTGAACTGTTGGCTCAAAAAATCAGTGTAATTACAGCAATAAGACTAAATTTTAAATATATCACTGATGCACTGTCTCACTTTGCACTTGCATGGACTTTATACTTTGTATTTTACTTAAAATTAGCTGGGACCTTACTCAGAACAGTATTAATTTAATATTGACAGGTTCCAGACAGCAACTAAAAATTGGGATTCCTATCCATAATTAAATGAAGAAAATACTCAATCATTAAAAAAACAGTGTAGGTTACAAGCTTGGCAAAAGCTGTAGTGACACTAGTAAAGGAGCATTTACTACACATAATCATCTCAGTCGAGGGCCTAATAACTTGCCAAAGTGAGAAAACATAATGTAGTCAGCAGATGAGTCTGTTGCCACCTTAATGAAAGATTTATTTTGCATTATCTAGAATGGCAGCAACCTTCTGTATAACACCCAACACCTTTGGAAAATGGCTCATTGACTAAATGTGCACTTGAACTTGCTGAGTGAACAATGTTGCAAATGCATGCTCTCTCTCTTTCTCTTTCTCTTTTTCTCTCTCTCTCTCTCTCTCTCTCTCTCTTTGTCTTGCAGGAGGGAGAGGTTTGCTTATTGTGAGGAAGAAGAGCACATTCCTTGAGAAGAAAGATGTGGCATCACCTGCTAATTTCACCATGGTGGGACGTGTTCACTGACCAGACATTTTCTTTAACTTGAAAACCTTGTTGTCTGGTGGAATTGACAGCTTGGTTACAGTGTTTTTTTTTAATTAGATCGTCTCACATCTCTGTCACGGGATTTGATGGACTGCCTTTCGGGATCTTTGCTCGGAACCTAGCTTGGTTCAGTGACTTGAGGCAGTTTTTTTTTTACGTTTTTTGCACCAGGCTTTATCTGTTGGATATTACATGGTTCCCTGGGATCTAATACACTGATATCAACAATCACTTGGATATTGCGGAAATTCCCCTTTGGAGGTCTTACCCAAGTGGAGGTCCAGCAGTGCCACTGGTTTGGCCCTTGAGGGGCTTTATTCTCTATAAGAGGAGGGTTTATCTGGGTGTTTTCTCTGAAGGACATGGATGGCCCTCGATCCAGTGGCCTCCGCAAAAAGAGGAAGTCCAGGTCAGAGAGGGATCGGGAGCGGAGATCAAATGGGATAAGGAACAACCATGTCAGGGGCTCCGTCTTCCGCTTCTCCTCAGATTCAGAGCGGGAGGGGGACAGGGAGCCCTCATCATCCCGCCCTCGACCCCCGCGAAGGAAGCGAAAGGAGTCTACTTCGGCTGAGGAGGACATCATTGATGGCTTTTCTATCACGGGGTTCATCACGCTGGAGGCGCTGGAGGTGAGTGCTTGCTTACTGCTCTCCAGCTCTGGGCTGAGCTGTGCATGGATGAGTATTCTCAAATCTCCAGTCCCTGTTTTGCCAGCAGGACGTGGCTGGAAATCTCTTAACGCTGTGCAGAGATGTGTTTATTATTGCATACAGCTCAGTGCCTCTCGCACTGCGCCCGCCCAGCGTTTGGCTCTTGCCTGATTTTGTTTTTTGTGTGTGTTAGAGTTCAACAGATGTAGCTTTTTAAATGTGGCTCTGCTGCCAGAGATTACTATCTGTGTCACTGAGAGGCTGTTGTGTTATTGTGATTATTGAACTTTTATCGGATTCATTTATAGTGTTTGGCTCCATTGGTTGTGTGTGCTGCTCTGGATTTTTTTTTTTTTTCATAAGGGTTTGCCAGTAAAGGCTTACACTAGATGAGGGATGTGCAACTCTGGTAGCAGTGGCTGTTACAAATGGGAAAACAAGTTGATCCATGTTAAGAGGTCATCCAAAGTGGGAGTCTTTTTGTGCTCAGCCTTTTAATTTTCCTTTGAATTCACACAGACAAAAAGCTTTCTCTTACAGGACAATGTAATACATATGCCACATGTCTCTGGAGAAGTGTATTATGTATGTATCAGTAATTGCTGCTGCTATTTCACAGTGAACATCAGCCTTTTACATCAGATATCACAGCATAATCTGTTGAATTGAGGACTTCAGAGTTAGACTGGTCTAGGTCTTGTTTCAACAGCACTCAGTGTGTGTCTATGTGTGTATCCTCACAAGGTCAGACTCAATCTAAGATGTCCAGGAATGACACAGTCGTTCTTGCAGTTTGTAATGTTGTATGCAGTATATCTGTCCATGGAATAGCATTTAACACAGATCAAGGTTGCCCCTCACCTCTTGCCATATTTTTTTCACTATCAGTCAGAATGACTCTATTCAACAGTCATGGGCCTGTCTGCCAGGACTTCTTTTCTCTCTCCCTTTGTTTTTGCACAATCTCTTTTGACGTTGTTTTTTTCACCAGTGTTGCCCACTTCAGTCTCTTGAAGCATGGGTATTCAAGGTTTGAGTAGCTTGACAGACAACAGTTCAAAAATTAATGTTTGAATAATTCAAAGCAGTAGGTCTCCAGTTTGAAAGTGCAGGGTCAGTATACATATATGAATAAAGTGATGGAGAGAAAGAGATACCTTGAACTTTCATCAGATTCATTTATATTGTTTGGCTTCCTTGGTTGCCTTTGTTAGTGACCCCAATCTCCCTCTCTTTTAAATATTCTGCACTTTAGTGTTTTAATCTTAATCTTTTTGGTCTGAATCTGATTGCCCATTCATGGGAACCATATTCATGAGTGTGGAGTTCAATGGGTTCAAGCAGTCTTATGCTGGCATGAATTGCCACAAGTTGCACCACTCTTTTGTAAGGTTGGAGATTTTTTTTTCTCCTTTTAATATTATGACAGTTCCCCACTAGATATTACTGATGCGGAGTGCTGTGAAATTTTAGTTCACATTTCATGGATGTTAATTAAAAGACACATAATGCTACTCTGTCAAGTTAAGAACATTAAGTAAAATTAAATGAAAATGGAAATAATGGTTTTTGAAAAGCTGATTGGAAGTGATTTATGACTTTACACATATTAGTTTAAATCAGCAGTGTCAAACTCAATCACTTAAGAGGCCTTATTTAAAAAAATCAAGAGAAATTAGAGGGGCAAAACAAGTTTTTATTGAACACAGTGTTTATTGAATGCTTATGACCAAAAGTGGTCACTCTTTTGATCAAAATATGTTCTGTGTAAAAATAACAATTCATACACAAGTACGAACTTTACATGAACCCTTTCTCTCCAAAATGCCTTTCCATAAAACAAAACAAGGATGTCTAAAATCAAACTGATCAGAGTGGAAAATGATTTGAAAAGAGCCAACTGCATCATTCCTTTTTTCTGGCATAACTTAGTGTATCTGCAAGCCTAACCTGAGTCCTTTCAAATGACAAATACTGTCATTACATGAGACCAAAATAACCAGGCAGTCATACATTTCTACAGTCGTACATGTTTTTACTCATACATGCACATCACTGGCATGTTAATCCAACTAGAAATTAATCATAGTTTCAAGTTAAACCACATGAGTAATTTGGTCAAAATATGCGAGTGTTTCAACAGTCAAATATCAAAATATTGGCAGACTGACCTATAAAAAAACAACCTCCCACCTGTCTTGGAAAATGCTCGTTTTCACTGCCCACTTTTTGTTTTGATGTTGCTTTTGGCTGTCCTGCCAGTGAGCTAGCTAGCTAATAACTGTCTTGATGCAAGCGATCCGCTGGGCTGCTGATGAGCTCGGCAGGAAGAGGAGGACGGTCCTGGTGTTTTGTGGTGTTGATAGGGCAGGATGTTGCAGTGGATGATGGAATTTGTAGTATCCACTATGCGGGAAATATGGAACCGGGCCAGGATTAATAGAAAATCAAACATCATCTCGTGGGGCTTGAGTTTGACATGTGGTTTAAATGACTTTGACATTTTATTGCCTTTTTCCTGCGGTCAATGAAAGAAAAATTCAAGTTCACTTAAGAACAAGATGCCAACAACAATGCATGTGTCTGTGTGTGTGTGTGTGTGTGTGTGTGTGTGTGTGTGTGTGTGTGTGCGTATCTGAGTTTGTGTGAGAATTTGAGAACTTCATGGCAACATTATGGCAGCATCCACACAGAATCTGGCAATCCGGTGATTTGCCACAGCATTGTCTGGCGGTGTAGGTGTGTCACTACACGGCCTGTCTTCTGTCTGCCCTCTTAGGTCTGATCACCGGCTTACGTGATTGGCCACCTTAGTGTGACGTTGGGTTATGTTCTGGCAAAAGCTGAATGTGGCTCAACATCTCGCTGGACAGCTGCTGTGTTTTTTACTGGATAACACTGCAGCACACACTGCCAGCACCCTGCGGAGCTCTGCTGGACACCCCCATTCAAACTACATGGGGGAAGTGCGTTTCTGCCGGATTGCCAGATTCTGTGTGAATTCAGACTAAATTGTTATTGTGAATTCAGACGAATTCACAATAACAATTTGCTATACTTGCTTTATTGGAGAAAATTTAATATAGCAATTTGTCAAGAATCTTGGCAAAATCATATCAGGGTCTGTGTAATGATTCCCATCCCTTTTAGTTTTGTGTGTTACAACCAAACGAAATACTGACCGGTTGTGTTGTGATGCAGCAGTGGAAGGTAGGTTTTTGACTATTACCACGACTGATGTACTCAGTTGCACACTTTCTCTTTGCTCGGGTTGACTTTTTACTTTGCATTTTGCTGATCTTCCTCGTGAACCTTTTCCATCTCAGGATTCAGGTGTTTTCCAAGATCAAGACCGTGCTGTCCACTGCAGCAGTCTGCTTTTCAGACCGAACCTTTGAATCCTTAACACGTTTTGGGTCGAGCAAAATGGCAGCAGCTCAGATAGGCATGATGGACAAGTGATGCCTTTTAAAAGCTGCCTTTTCTTCTCGGTGGAGAGTAGAGGGAAGTGATATCAAACAGCACAATGGAAGCCTAAAGGTTAGAGGAGCGGGTGACTGAAAACTCAGCGGTTCAAATCTCTGTCGCGGCTGGGGAAATTCTGGTGTGGAGGAGGAATGTAAAATCCTTTCCCTCAGTAAATACCTTTAAAGTTCCCTTGAGCAAGGCATTTAACCCCCAGTTCCACCAGTAGAGCTGCAATGGATTAATATTTTTCCACGCAGCTCTCAGAGGGGAATGTGTTAAACTGAAACACGATAATGATGAAAAAGAGTAAGGATGCCCAGCAAGCATCATCTGGGTAAAGAAATTGTTTAAAAAAATTAATAATGATAAAAATCAGCAAATGCTCCCTGGGTAAATGAAGGCAAACAAACAAACAAAACAAAAAAAATATAGTCGTAATAGTCGTAATGCGCTCCCAATAGACATCCTCTAGTCTTCTTGATGTTTGTCTCGATGTCTAATGACGCAGAGAGGACCATTTCTTGAAGAGATTTTTAATGACGAGTGATAAATATCAAGAAGGCTTCTGGCAAAATCACACATACACCCATCCCATCTGGTTTTACATGATGGTTTGAGAGAAGTGTTTTTCTTCTCTTTCCTCTGTTTATCTCTGATCGTGGTTGAGACGTCTGGGAGCTTTTGATATATTTGTCTGCCTTGCTTTACAGCAAAATGTATTCAGTAAAGTGAGTCCTTTTAATTGGAACAACATTTAATTAACTAATAATAAAATGGTGTCTTCCGTTTATTCAGGAATGATCAGTATAACTTTGTAGCCAGGAATTTCACTCTATGTAAAATGCAAAATTCCCCTGACTAAAGACTAAGGATCAGATTTTTATTTAATTGAGGCAGAGGAAATTGCATGATTTTGAAAGACTGTCAAATTTCTTGACTTTTCATGCCTGGAATAGACTTTTTAAAATTCCATGACCCATGGGAATCATGAATAGCTTTTCTCATTTGCATTTAAAAATAATCTATAATTCAGATGCTCTCTTGCTTAGTAAACCTGATTCTCAGCTGGCATGTGTGGCTCATGCGTCGAATACAGATCTTGCGCCGCACCAGGTTCAAGTCATTCGTCTTGCATGCTCTTGAATCCTTAGTGGTCTCTTATCCAACCCTTTGCAATAGTGTGCTCTGGTTTATTGTCGGTCTGACACACGGTTAATATGTTGCATATATATGGAAGTTATCACATATCACAGTGGCTCTCTTGCTGCCTGTGTATAGCTAAATTCTGATGAGGTCAGAGCCCTGGAGGTGTATGCGAGTGGTCTCCATCTGTCACCGCAGTGCTGGAACAACACTGCTCCTCAGCCTGCTTTTCATGTGTGCACCGATAGCTTAGCTCTGCATTTCTCCTATACAATCCCAGGGCAGACGCCTCCATGATACAGCTCTCGAGATAGTTGGAGTGCTTTCGCTAGATGCTTTTCTAAAGGCTCGTTGTTGTCCCACATACTAGACTGTTCATTTGTGTGGTGGTGTAGCCATGTTTGGGCTTAACTCGCCCATGTGGTTTACTATAGCTGAGAGTGGTTAAACAGGAAGTCTTTGTTGCACTGAGACTTGGCTGTTAGTGAGACCTAGTCAGTCAGAAAATGTGTTGCCCCGGCCTGCTGTTGCGTGTTTGCTCTCTCTCTAATCAGCCTCCATCCATGACAAACTCTTGCTGTAACAATGACTTGCTTTCCACTAACATATAAGAAATCAGCCTGTGTGGCAAGGAATAAATAGATGAATACAGCAGTCGTCCACAGACATAATGTGCATCTGTAACTGCAAGGTGTGCTTTTCTGCAATACAGAAAATTGATCTAAAACACAGAAATAGCATCTGCAGAAATTGTATTGTTACACAGTACACATTTCACAGCCAGTGTATTGTGTATGTGAACTGTTTCAGTGCGTATTCGAAACTTGTGACACGCTGTGTTGTCCACATATTGTTCAGTTACAGTTTTTTGATAGATTTTTGTCATAACATCCGTGATCTTGAATACCTCTTAAAATGTTCTCATGTTTGCTATGACAGTTTTACTAGGGCTAAACGAGGACCCTCATACCTGCAGTATTGAGCTTTAATAACAGCCCTGGCATCAGTCTCTGTGACTGCATAAATGTGTGTGAGGGAGGAAGTATCAAGGGCAAGCCAAAGTCAGAGGCTACAGGAAGAATTTGGGAATAGATCAGCAGCAATAAATAGGTTAGTTTCCTTGCTGCATGCTTCACTAGTTTTTGGGCCATCAATAACAGCTGATTGCTTTCACCGTGACTTGAAGAATGTCTGGTCTTATTGTCAGATATATTCATGCATATTTGATCAGTAGTCCCTAGATTCAAGTGTAAGCAGCTGAGGTCAAGCCAAAAGGGAGGGTAGTCATCTATTCTTATTTTAATAAGTTTGGACCTACTCCATCTTGCTTTAAGCCCCTTAGTTTTATACATGGTGCTCAGATGCCTGGGTAGTTCAGGGATAGTAGGGTTAATGTGTTGATACAGAACAATTATACATTAATTTGCTATTTTATGAGCATGTTGGTGTATTAACATGAGGCTAGTGCACTTGTGTCACTTCATGCTGGTTGTGCTGCTGTACTTAACAGACTTGACAGACATTTGCTTTCTGTTTCTGCTATATCCATTGCTAGCACCATAGTTCCCTGCTCTTCTTTGTCATGTTAGAGTTTGTGCCCAGCTTGATGGTTTTCTCCAACCGAAACCCTTTCACTTTCAATTTGAGCAAGAATTGTCAGTTCTCAAAGAAGCACTCTTGGATGTATTGAGGAATTCTCATTCAGTGCATTGAAATCAAAGAGCCCAGCAGCAGCTGTCCTTTTTAAAGGAGCAGTTTTGGAGGCACATTTTATTGAGAGAGGCACAAGGCCAGAGCAGTAGCCTATTACAGCACTTCAAGAAATTACTAAATTATTGAGCCCTTTCTCTGCTAAAACCTTTGCTATGTTTCACCCGTTTCACTTTAAAGGGGCCCCCAACCTCAGGAGACCCCTCCTGCCCAAAATTGATTTCAAAATATTGCCTCAGTTAACCTACTGCTCCATTATTTCCCCACAATTAGTAGTCTCTCTATATGATCCACCACCACACACACTGCTAAATACTCCTTTATCCCCATCTCTGCATCCAATAAAAGCTTGATCAGGCTCTTTTCCAAGCCGCAAAATGCTTTCCCAACCTTCATTTCACTGGTGTTCAATACACCCTGATACAGCCTGATGTCGATATATAAAGGCTAGACTGACTTCTATCTGTTCGCTCCGATAAGAGCACCTCATCTACTTGCTCAGCAGGTTAACAGCAATCTATTACATGATTGACTGCCTATGATAATACGATGAACAACAGGAATGCAATGCCATGTAAATTGGTGCATTTGTAGTGCATATTTCCTTTTTAATTTTGCATAAAAATAGGCCTGTAAAAGATTTCTTCTCTGCTAATTCACAGCGCCCTGCAGAGCTCCTGCAGGTTCTGGTGTCCTTCTAAATAATCTTCCTCTCTTCCTTAATTTGTTACACACCATAAAAGCAGAAGACAACAGATTCACCTAATGCACACGCAGCATACAGAACGACAGTGTGCACATAGCTGCATACCACCAGGTTTGGGCAGGATAGGGAGAGCAGCCGAGTATTGGGATGAACGTGCAGAGCTGACACAAGCATTTTAGAGCTGTTAGGGTGGATTGTGGGCATGGCTCCTTCCCCGTCAAGCCACGTCGAATATTGTATTTACAAATAATAACAAAGGTACAATCAAATTCATCACTTTGATTTGTTGCTGAAGTGTATGTCACGTAGGAAAAAGAAGACTGAAACTGTGCTAAACCTATTATGTCTCTTCTAATATACACTGCAGTAATTTGGGCATTGGCTTGGGATTTGTCATGTCATGCCTGCCTGCACCAAACAGCATACTACTGGCTAAGAATGTTGATCAATTACAAAGAGCCCTAATGCATTTCAGTGTTGGTTTTGGATCCAATTGACAATAAGTCCATGAGGGGGAAATGTCTAAACTATCTGCCTACTGGAGGAGAAATGTTTTCATGAGAGGCATCGAAATCATCTGTCTCATTTTTTGCCTGCCATTTCCATGCTACTTCAGTTTCATTGATATTCCACAAGGATCTTGTAGGTGCCAAATTCTATTTTTTATTCCTGCTGCACCCATCAATCATTTAATTTTAGATGTGAGTTTCGCACCCGTCTTTCACACCTACGCTGGCCTTGTAGATGTGACAGATTCATGCTTTGGGCATACTGGAGCATCATAGCTCATGGAATAAGTTGAGTCATGAGTGCCAGTGAGTGGGTGGTGGATCTGTGGAAAGAGGGGGTTCAGCAAAATGATAATAGGTCCATTGATAAGTTGTCAGACCTTCGAATAACAAATAATGACTGCCCAATTAACGGCTATTGACATTTAAAGTGGAGCAGGAGTTAAAGGACAGGCCTCTTGCCTCAGCTGAGAGGATCAACCACGGTAATTATGTCAACAAGGAGAGTTCTTCTCATATTGCCAAATGAAGATGATGAATTGCAGTTTAACAGTCTGGCATTTTTCTCTTCTTGTGTCCTTTTCATGGGATGATGCTGTTGGCTTGCCAACATTTCAGAAACAATTGATTTTCTTCCCTACAGCCCTCTGAAGTCTGCCTGCAGGAGAAGTTGCAAGTGCAGGGAGAGAAGAACGCATTGATTAGTACTTCATTGTAAAGAAGGGGGCTAATGTGAAATCAAATGTATTGACAGGCTGTTTCCAAAAGCACAGAAAAAAATGCCATTTCAAACAATTAAGAGGCATAAGTATCAAGCCAGGTTGTCTCAAAGCTTTGTTTCTGAGAGAATGGAGGCTGATGAATAAGGGCAGGTTTTAAGGGAGCTTTTTTTTATGACAGCTCTCCTTGTGCCAAGCAGCTTTGACAGATATTTCTGCCTGGTGAATAATACCACTTTTCCAGTCTTTTAATTAATTTTCCACCTTCCACACATGTGCTTATTCCAGCCTTGTGGCGGTAATGGCAGATATTCATTTAGCCACATTTTGAAAGTGTCAGAGAGTGATGTATGGCATGCGTTAATGTGCTGTGACAGCCCAGTGACTGACACATGAAATGAAATGTGCTGTCATCGCTGGATGTCTTCAAAAACACCAGCAGATTAGACAATCCAGCTGTGCGATTCTTTTTTTTTTTTTTTTTTTTTTTGGGATGGGTCCTAACAACCCATGACACAAACACACACAGACACACACAGGCTCACATATGCACACAAACGCACAGATACTCATCAAAATCTCTTGACATTCCTCTGTTAGTGTGCAGTCACTTTAGAAGACGAGAAGGCATTTCATCGGGACATGAACCGAGCCAGGGCCCTATTTAAAGCCTCATTGATCTCCTCTTACCAGTGTACAAATATGGCCGTCTAGTCGACCACTCAAAGAGCAAGCCTACTGCGGGGCTCCTCGGGGGGTCGGGTAACATTATCAACAGTTCCCCATCCCCATCTTCAAGATATTTTTGTACAGATGTTTTTCCCATTGAAGATTAATGTCTTAAACTTCAAGTGCCACAAGCTGTCCTGCAACACAGCCATCATTTTTTCCAGAGATTTTTTTTTCCAGTGGCTGCGTTGACATCCTTTTATAGCTGTCATCAATGTGTCCTATATGGTTGGATTGGAATAGGATATAACAATAAGCCACAACATCCACGGGTAAATGCACCTACGATGCATTCAAGGTCTGATCGCTGAGCTCAGTGTTCAGTGATGCATTAGACAACATTAAAGCTACAATGCAAATTTAAATAAGTGTGTGTTACATTAAAGATAGGGCAAAACAAGTTCAGACAATGATAATTAAGCCCATTCATCATTAATCATACACTTTAGCTGAAAAATTAATAGAAATAGAATCAAAATTATAATATGTCCAAGTGTATTATTCGAGTTGCAGGAGCTGTATTTTTTTTAATAGAGGTAAAATGTGTGGTGTTTTGTGGTGCTACAAATCAAATTCACCAGATGTAAGAAAACATGTTCGCTTGGTACAGACCTATCCAAAATCACATAATCATTTTAACATTTGTTTCAGTGAAAGTAAAAATTCTGACTAAAATAGCAAATTCTCACTAAGATAGTGAAATTATAATCACAGTTGTAATGTCTATCACAATAATTACAATGTGGTTTTCTTATCATATCGTTATGCCTTATCACCCACCAATAAAACTCCTGCATTCGCATTATCGTGGGCACCAACCATGCCTCTCAATTTCTATTATAATTGAATAATTGAAATTGTAGCATAGCTAATTACAGCATCCAACAATTCCATGACTCTCTCAAAGTTTCTTTTTTCTTTTTTTTTTTTTTTTGCACAGGAAGTGCAAAAAGTGCAATCGGATATGTACTTTTCTAGCAGTGTTTACTGTTACAAGAGGGAGACAAATCAAACAGCGTTCAAGTTCCATGCTGCAATTTTAAATTCACAGTGAGAACAGAGGCAGAGATAAACATTTAGGATGTAACCAGAAAATGCATGCAGGCTGAGCATGTTACAGGCAGCTTGCAGGTTGAGATGTAAATATTACGAGAGGAAGTGACATGAGTGACAATGTGTATTGCGAAGGGAAGAAAAATTTGATTTTCCCTGTGTATAGTGGAGATTATTTTTCATATGTTTTCTAATATTGGGTATAAATCCTATCCAGACACATCATCTGCAGACACAACCTGCATATGAAATGCAAAGGAAGGGAGGCTTTGATTGATGTCATAATGCATGGTTCAGCTCATAAGCATTTGCATCACAGGGCCAACACCGACAACCTCGTCTCACATGTTGAGGGAAAATACTGACAACTGTGCATTCGTATGAACTCAGGCAAAGCAAATAGCTCAACAGCAGGGGAAATGTGTAACAAGCAGCATCGATGTTTGGACTTGGCATGCAGGCAGAAGGAATGGGAATGAGGGATGTTGAAGAACGGCAGCAGGATGATCAGTCTGTACACACTCCTCCAAACTCCCAACAGATTTACAATGATGATGTTCTCAGAGACAAGCCTCAGTCTTTATGGTTTATCGAATGGTATTGAGGATGTTAATAGCTACGCTGGGTCATTCTATCTGTTCCATTGTAGCTCAAGTGAATAGTGTCGACTCCTCAGCTCTAGGGCGTGCTAAGTGTTTGTGGGGGATATGTCTTTTGACAATGCTGAATTACAGGCCTGTACAGAATTTTAGAGCCAGTTCGTGTACAACAGGATAAGACCAGACACTATTTTTCCTTTTTGTAAAGTGATTAAATTGCCAAGTATTTATAAGAATACCGCATCACATTTCTTTTCTCTGTTCAGCATAAACCTTTTCATTTCTGTTCAGTTTTTCTACTGCTCAAGGTTTCCATTTACTGTAACAACTCTTGGTGAAAATCTGTTGAAATGGCACCATACAGCTTACTGTGCAATCGACAATTTCTCCAAGGAAGGAAGGAAGAATTTATTTGTTTGTAGACAGTGTTTTCCAAAAGACTGAATGCTGCTCTAGCAGAGGGTGGAGGGACTTTGTGAATGACAAGCAACAGCAATGAATACAGAAGCTCCAGCAGCTTATGTCTACATTAAAGGGTAAAATACTTACCAAAAACGAATACAGCACACAGTGTACTTATTCCTAATCTTTGGCTAATGGCACACCCGGAGCGACTGAAGAACACTGGATTAATGGTTCTGCAGTAGTTTTTGTAAGACCTAAGTCTCCCAGACACTTGTTAATGCAGCACACAGCTATGAAAAAACATCACTGCATATCTTCACCCAAGTATTAGTGCTGAGGCAAATCACATCCTCATTCCTATATAATTGACTTGCCTTGCTTGAGAATAATAAATTTCATAGGCCTGCATGTCACCATCTTGCTGAGCCTAGGACATTTTCTTTTCCATTTCATTTTTGTCTTTATGCTGGCAGGCTCCAGTGAGGGATGGGAGGAAGAAAGACAAATGTTTGCAGAGGCTGATTGTAAAATGCCATCCCTGAAGTAGAGCCGTGGCCGGAGTCACACTGTCTCTTTTGTGTGTAATTGCCCCCATGATGATGCATTTGGACAGATTTTATTTTTTCCACTTGAGAGGAGACCCTTTTCATGCCCAACTGCACAGTGCATACTAATCGTGGTGTACTTAGGGATGTGTTGTGTCTATGTGGGTATGCCTGTGTGTGTGTGTACACCACAGGGCTTGCAGACTTATGGACAGAGCCCTGTTGAGATCTCTACCTGCAGCTTTGAACCTTTGATCCCCTCTCTCTTCTCAGATCCTTCTTTCATAGCGAGCCAACCTACCACTGTTTCCATTTCCATCTGCTTCCATTTCTGTACTCTCAGATAAGCTTTGCTTAATAACTGCAGTGCTTTAGTTTCTTTAAAGAATTGTTGACACACGCCTGAATGCCAAACTATAATCCATAATGACGTTCTTCTGCACTATTTAGAAATTTGGCTTACTTCACAGTGGTTAATACTAAGCAATCTTGCCTTTGGTATTCGTAGGCTGGTCTATGCATCTTTTCCAGGTCAAATGACACTGAAATACTAATTGAAGGCTCTGTGGCTGTGTCTCAGTATGATGTCACTCCCCCCTGCCTTCGCCTGCATAGTGAACCGGTTTAGATGCTTGGTACAAGGCTTCATCTGGACAGGAGCTGCTTTAGCAGACACAATCACGGCGGTCTATTAGATTCAGCTTTTTATTCATGTACATGATGAGCATCTGCTGCCAAAATGCTTTTGTGTCACCCGCTTTATGTTTGATCACTGTCAAAGCAGATGGAAACGTTTGGCTTTATGAAGTGGCCTTTGATACTATACCCAGTGGATGTCTTGGCATATAGTTCAGCTACAAACAGTGTGATATAGCCTCATTTTGGTTTTTCAGTGCTTCTGTACCTTTGTTCTGGATTACATGGGCTTTTCCTTGATTAATGCACTCGAGGTTCTGTAAAAATCAATGTATGACGATTGTCCATACCATAACAGATCTTTTGAGCCATGCAAAGATGTAATGAATGAAAAATGCTGATCAGTATGGCTGCATATAGTCTAGGTGACTTGAACTACAATCAGTTTAATGCACTGATGTAGGCCTGCTATACCATCTTCATTTATTGCCTATAAAATACATTTTCTACAATAGAGCATGAAGGAGCAGGCTATCCCTACGATTCAATTTTCATGTTTACATGGCTAGAATATTAAACATGAAAGCCCGGGCTTAGTAGGAAGAAGTGAGGATGACAGTAATACTTTATTTGAAAGGCATGAATCCTGTGACAAATGCTCTTCCTGGGAATTCCTGACAAGGTTCAGTAGGATAGTGGGGAGGGGGAGCTGAAAGTGCATGTCTGTCTTGAGCTGTGTTTATGTGTGTGTATGTATGTATGTGTGTGTGTATGTGTGTGAAAATGCTTGCAGGTGGTTTGGGCCTGTCATTCATCACCTTGTTATTGTGTGCATAGGATTGTTGCTATTTATTTCATCACTGAAGATGAAAACATAAACACTGTATGCATGATGGCTGGGTGAATAATGCATTAGGAACATTTTTCTTTGTTATTGCTCTAGTTATCCCTTCAATTGATGCTTGAAATGGAATTGAAATTATTTTTTTAATATTCAAAAATGATAAACTGAACCTCTAGCTATGTTACAGCAAAGTATTTTTTTTTTTATTGCCAAACATATACAAGTACCAGTTTCATATAGAGGTAATGGCTGGCCTTTGACTTCACACAGGTATTTTCCCAGTCCCTTTCATGTAAAGCTGTATAAAAAGCCTTGAAGTATGACAAATTGAAGTATGAAAAATCTCCCCCTTCTCCTCATGTAAACCTAGTGAGAGGTCGAGTCCAGTGCACGTTTCATCTCTGTGCCTCATGTAAAAAACTTGGCGATGTGTACATGCTAATGCTTAAGCATTATTACAAAATTTAGGTAAAAATGAAAGCAGTTTCAAAAGACCAACTGAAGCTTGAGGAGCTCAAAGATAGATAGCAGATAGCTGTGATAATATTTGGAGATGGGTCTACATGTGTGTGGGTCTATATATGCCTCTGTGTGTGTGTGTGTGTGTGTGTGTGTGTGTGTGTGTGTGTGTATGATGTGAATGAGTGAGCAAGTAAGAGAAAGGGAGTGTGTGAAGGGGAGAAAAAAATTGCATGTGCAAGGATGTGTAAGTGAGACAAAGACAGACGGAGAGAGAGAGAGAGACAGACAGAGAGACCGAGAAACAGAGAGAGAGACAGAGAGAGAGAGAGAGAGAGAGAGAGAGAGAGAGAGAGTGAGTGCACAGCGGGGACGGCTACGCTCCAGAAAGCCAGATGGATCTGGAGCACTCTACCCCAAATGAAAACATGGGCTTATATTGTTTTCAATAAGTGCCATTCAGCTCATGTGCCGACTGCTGTAAGGGAAAGAGAAAAGAAAGCCTGGATAACCGCAACATCAGATCTCAAACAGCACATCTAAAAAAAAAAAAAAAAAAAAAAATGGATAAGTGCCTGCCTAAGGAAGACTTGGCTTATGATTCCATTACAACAACCACATACTTGTTTAGTGGTGTAATCCCCTCCCCCCCCCCAAAAAAATAGTGAAAGATTTCCATTCTATACAGTAGGTCTTCTATTAACGGGAGACGCTGGAGTGGTCATCTGACAACTTTCATAGGACCCTTTATTTATTGTTCCTGCATCGGCAGCAATTTTAAAGTAGCAAATGCCTAATTTGACACATTTTATTTTCAGAAAACCTTTGCTTCGAAGCAATCACACACAGAAAATGTCCAACAGAATTTTGTAGACTCCAAGAAAGCATTTCTGTATTGTCCAAAATCCCTGTAGAAAATATAATAAGCATTTGCAAGAAACTCAGTGAGTGTTGTGTCTGCATACTTGGTGTAAAGTCAAGCTTTTTAGGGTGAATGCTGGAATTTGGCAACAGTGTTCCTTGTCCCCTTTAATGTTTGTTTTTCATGTACAGGTCATCAAGCTGAGTTCTGGTGGCATCATCTTTTGGTAACAAAAGAATAGCACATCCTGTTTTTGCAGATGATGATGTCCTTCTGTCTTTATCAGTCTGTGATCACCAGCGCTCAGTGGAATGGTTTGCTTCTAAGTGTGACGGTGTCTGGTTGGGAATCGGCACCTCCAAGTCTGAAATTATTAAATTATTATTAAATTAAAGGTGGCATGTCTCATCCAGGTAAGGGGAGAGTATCCAAGTGGAGGGGTTCAAGTATCTCAGGGTTTTCTCACGTGAGGGAAAGAGGGACTGTTTGATTGACTGGCAGACGGATGCAGCTATATGGCCTGTAGTGGTGAGAAAGGAGCTGCACTGAGAAGAAAAGCTCTCTGTTTATCACTCAGTGTTTGTCCCATCCCTCACCTATAGTCACAAGCTTTGGGCAGTGACCAAAAGAGGGAGATTGCAGCTACAAGTGGCAGAATTCTCCAATGGGTTGCAGGCCTCATTCTTCATGATATAGGGTGAGAAGCTCAGAGATCCCAGAGGACCTCAAAGGATATCCGTTGCTCCTCTACACTCAGTAACTCAGGTGATTTGGGCATCTGATAAGGATGCCCCCAGGTCGTTTCCCTTTGGAGGTGTACCAGACTGGGAGGAGGCCTTGAGGCAGACCCAGGACATGTTGGAAGGATTATATCTCTCGGCTGGGCTGGGAATGCCTCGGGATCCTCCAGAGGAACTGGTGGAAACTGCCAGGAAAAGAGAGACCTGGGCTGCAAGGCTGGCCCTTTTGCCTCCAAGACCCCGAGGGATACGCAGCTTGAAGGTAGATGGATGGATGGATGGATGGTTTGTTGCAAATGAAATAAGATAAAATAAAATGTAATTTTCTTTTGGGAAAAGGCACAGCAGTGTAGTTGCAAGCTTATTGCTAGCAACAAAACAAGTGGAATAGAGAACAAGGGAACCACAGTATATAAACAATAACTGTATTAACTATCTAATAAATGCAAGGCAAATCTTTAATTGACCTCTGTGTTAGTGCAGTGCATATGACTGTTACATCAATAGGTTGATAGAGAGTAGCAAAATGAGCACTTATTTATGTGACAATATTGCGGCTTACTTTAAAATTAAGAAAATGTGTGATCCAATTTAGCATAGTTGCACTGAGTTTAAAACTCAGGAATTGAAGGTTTGTGGACGGGCTATCAATGAATTAAATTCCAGTATGGCTAAAAAATTAACATGATTATTATGAAATTTGAGCTCCAGGCCCAAGCTCAACTAAATAAGCTAAGGCTAATTAATAAACATTAAAAAGCAGCCAGCCAAATCTGTGTAATTTCCCAATCTGTGAAGATGTTTGATGAAGCCTGAACATTTCAATTTTGTTGATTTTTAAGGTGATATTTACCCTCTTTAGTAAGGATCCCCTCCGGTTTTTCTTCTTCTGCTCTGCTGCATTATTGGACACTGTCAAGCCTGGCCTGAGCCTGCTGGCTCTTCTCATTATCGCTGAGGCAGGTCAGGGCAGCAGGGCTATAGATGGACTGTCTTTTTTGACCCCTCGGGGCTGCAGTGTATCGTTCACCTGAACCTGCACGCGCTTCTTTCTATGCAGTCTCAGTCCCCCGGTGGGGTTTTTTCATTGAATGCGTGCTAGAGTTTTGTAAATGGCGGTGCACACTGAGACAAAAGGTGCTCTTATGTAAATGCCAGTGCAGTCAGTGTAGTACACCCCAGGCTGTGCGTGAAGCATGTACACACACAGTATGCACACATGTCGGCATGCATTCACAAACATACAAACACAAGTGCACACACACACAAACGGCACACTTGCCCCCTAGCAAGGCAGGGTTTTAGGATGGATTTGGTTTTGCTAGCTAATAGCAGAGTATCAGCTGTACTGTACAAGCAGTGCGTAGAAGCAGCCTGTAGGCTATCCACACAGGCCTTATCACTCAGCAAGCAAACCCCATGATAAGGTATTATGTTTTCACAATAGTCTGCTGTTTTTTCTCCAGTTAGGGCCTGTTTGTGCAGTTTTCCCATGGTGCGTGCTGTAATAACCCAAGGCTGCTATGTAAATAGAGAAAATAACATGTGGCCTAGAGGTGGAACCGAATATGTTAGTTGTGCTAGAACCCCTTTTGTCATTTTGTTTGCCTTGGAAATCTTGGTGAATGATTTATCTGCTGTTTTTGAGCGACAGTGAGTAATTTCTCGAAGGCTGGATGTCTGGGCCCACGCCGTTTCATTCACTGGATTTCACCCCTCTGTGATCTTGAGAGCTCAGTTATTTTGCACCCCTCCTCATTTATCTGCACTGCCTGTCTGATCCTCCATATGGATGAAAAGGCAGCTGTCTTGTCTTCTCGTCATATCGATCTCTTGTACTCAAAGATGTTGAGAAGGACTTTGCCAGCTTCTTGGGAGAAATCTGATGATGGAGTGTTATATTCAATATTGTAATTCCTCTTTCCCCTTCATGGCACAGCCTTGCACCTGCTGGCACTATCAGATTTCTCCTCTTGTTTTTTTTTTTTTTTTGGGATAAACACAAGAAGATCAAAATATCCCAGAATATTTTCAGACAAACATTTGACAGACAAACCACTCTCTCAGATCAACGTCTGTGAGGCTATTTTGGTTTTTGAGGTAAGATTTGGAGTGTGTTAGATTTCAGATCAAGCTCAAGGATGGATTGTGGGTCTGTTGTTATTGTTGGTTTTCTTTTTTTGCCCTTTTCAATTTCAAGGTGCATAATGGGCAGCACATGAGAAAGTGCTGCCCTGCTTTGCTTCTCCTCCTAAGTTAGATCAGCTTGAGTTTTCTGTACGACAAGATCCTGCTGCTGAAGACTGGCTGGCAGAAAAATGTTGACACTATTACTGTTGCTATGTGAGGCAGCAAAATGGTCAACTGTGGCGAGACTCACAGATCGACCATCAGTCTGTCAATGGACTTGTGTTGTTTGTGCAGCCTATAGCTCTCTGTTGGTGATGAAGACATGAAATTCACATGACATTTCACATTGTGATAACTTACTTCAGGTTCTTGCTGGATTAGTCAGCATGGATTGCTAAAATAATAGTAATAATACAGCCACAAGCAGCAATGAGGAGGGTCCGAGCAGCATGAGAACATATTGAGCTTTGATGCTTATTTTAGAGTATGAATTGTGACATTTGTCATCGTAAGCTTCAGTGGAGAAACAAAAGCAATCATTTAAGATGGTTGAAAAGCTTGAAAAGTCGTTGATATAAAATTGACAGTTGTTTACAAGGGGGACTTGTACGAAGATAATTGTGAAAACATAGACTTGGTTATTACAGCACCATCTTGAGATGAAGGAGTGGCATTTTATGTGTCTGTGTAGTGGAAATTTGCAACCCACCTGCCAATTTTCATGTTGTATGTTTTTTGCTGCCCAAACACTTTTAGTGGAAATAAGAAAGAGCGAGAAGAATGAGAACAAAAACAGTATTGTTCCAGCAGCGTCACTGCTTGGACCTCTAATAAAGACATTAGTTATGGCTACCAAGATGCATGTAACTAAACCTTTTTATTAATGGAAGATAAGAAATAAACGTGCACTCCTTGATATAGAGAATTTCTCAATAAGAAGTTCTTATGCATTCCCAAAAATATTTCCATCTTAGCAAGTTGTCTCATATTCCTTGTTAAAATGTTTTTCCTAAACCAAGTAAAAAAAAAAAAAAAAAAAAAAAAAAATCTGCTATTATGATGAGATAATTCCATTCCATTTGTTTCCGATGAAGTTTCACTTTCAGGAACTTATTTTGGAGAGTAAGTATGAATATGCTGAAAAACAATGCAGAAAAAGGCTGATCAGTCCACTAGTATCAAGTAAATGACACTTGATTCAAGAAAATTCTGAAAACAGGTTTATTAGAATTGGAAAAAAGTGAAACTGAAAACAAATGGGACTATCTCAACCCATTGGGAGATTTTTTTTTTTTTACTTTGTTTTGAAGACTCAGGGCCCTATCTTGTGCCACCCGCTATCCGCTGCCACGACCCGCTACCCGCAAATTGCGGATTTAGGAACTTCCGCTATCCCTAAACGGTATCTTGCGCCACCCGGTACCCACTATCCCTTATGCCGACTGCATCATTTGCGCCTGGAGGTGCGTCGTGGGCGTGTTTCATGCGCTATCCCTAAAGTTGCTATCTTGCGCACACACTTTAGGGATAGCGGATAGCGGGTGGTCAGGACCACCCGCTATCCGCTAAGTGTGGGCTGTTAGGAGAGCGCGCCCAGGCGGCTTCAATGCGCGCCCCGACGGAGCCTCGCCACGCACACGGTCGGACTGATACCGGGACGCCGCCGGAATGGACTGAGTATATTACTCATATAGAGTGTTTAGAGGAAAGACTGTTTTAATTGGACACTTACGCCAGCACGTTTTATTGTTTTATCATAAGCCAGCAGCTGTGCTATATTTTTATTTTTAATATTTTATTTGCCCAATCTACCTTGTCAATAAATTAGTTTACACATAGTTCCACCTCTGCCTCTTGTGTGTGTGTGGTGTGACCCGGGATTTTACTCAATCAGTACAACCTTGTGACACGTCCACTTGGACACATGTGGCTCCACCTCCCGAATTAACTCGCCTATAATATAATATATAATATGTATATAAAGCCAACTTGCTTTAGCCTCAGTAGAAGCCCTGAGAAAATCTACCTCCCTCTCTCCATCGCGGGTTTAGGATTTAGGATTTAGGATAGCGCATCCTGCCCTTAAAGGCAATGGCACCTGGCACACTGATTGGTTTAACTGGCGTAACGCCCAAAACACACCTATGCATAATATAGCGGGTAGCGCAGGTGTTTTGCGGATAGCGGGAGGTGCACAAGATAGCAACTTTTACGGGGGAACGCCTCTTCCTAAATCCTAAATCCGCAAATAGCGGGTTTAGGGAGTCTGGCGCAAGATAGGGCCCTCAGTACTAAATTAAATTGTTTGTTATTGTGGACATACGTATGTGAATATATGTTTGTGTGTATGTAGTGATGCCATCCAGTGTTCTGTCATATAACATTCAAATAGCTGATTATGATTAGCATGAGAAATAGGTCAGATTGTGTTTTAAACAAGAAATGTTGATTTATACAGAGGACCTCCCACTCAGTACACTGCATCAACAAAGGAAATGAGGGTTTTGCAGCCACCTGGTAAAGTGAAATAAGGTTGATTTGATGTCCCTCCATGGCTTAAAAACATGGTGCTTTGTTTATTGCCAGTCTTTCCCACTTTCAACACAAGACAAAGCATCTTGCAAATGGATCAAACCACTTGGTTGCTCCAACTCCACTTTTGTTTTGAAGCTATTAATCTAGGCTTTCCTGTCCTGTCTTTGTCTTTTCGCCTTGTAGGATTTACCTGACAGACTTATCCCTTTCCTGTGGAGAAACCTTTGCAGAGATGCTTGCAGCCTTGAACACAATGTATTTTGAGTCATTGTACACTCAGTTTGGCAGCATTCTCAGCTTCACAGCATTTACAATCTCTGTCGGGTGGAAAGTGGAAATGTCCTGGTTTGCAGTTGTTTACAAACCACTTTGAGGTCTATACATAACCTAACACTATCTGAATTTTTCCAGTATAGGCTGCCCTCCATACTTCATAGTTATGGCAGATATGCTTTATGTCTAATGTAATTTGACATCTTTACAAAAGTGTGCACTTAATCTGTATCCATGTAACCTCATGCTCCCTCCCGGGTGGAAAGTGTTTTGTTCCATGCCCTCAAGGCACTTGACATTAGATAAGGCAGCTGGCACAGCTCCATGTGCAGTGAAAGTGATTTAGTGCTGGCTCTGCAGCCTGTAAAAATTCACAGCAGAGCATATATACAGTAGAGTGGTGGAATAAATGCACTGTCGCTCTCCGTGTCTCCCATGGTCTGTACATTAGAATACAGTGTCACAGTGGAGTGCTTCTCTCTCTCTCTCTCTCTCTCTCTTTCTCTCTCTCTCTCTCTCTCTCTCCCTCTCTCTCTCTTTCTCAGTGGTAGCCCTGTTCTGAGGGCTGCACAAATGGCCTTGTAACTGCAGTACTGTGAGCAGGGTGTGTGTATGTATGTGTGTTGGGGGGGGGTTGCTGCTTGTCAACAGCTCCTCGGTGTCTGCGGGCTGCCGTCATCTCCCTCTCCCATAGGGTTCAGGCTTCAGCTCGACACTGGAGACCCAAGCCAGAGAGGAGAGCCACGCTGTCTATCTTTCTAGCTGTCTATCTGCCTGCCACTCAGCCCTCTTTCTTTCTTCTCCTCCTCCTCCTCCTTCTCTGTGCTGCCTTTCCCCCAAAAGGACTGCTGTGAAATGGAGCATTGATTGCACTGGCGCAGATGGAGCATAATGCGTAATATTATTGCTCCCAACCCTTTGAGGGTTAGAGAGAAACGAAATATTGGGCTGATTTTGGGCTTGTAGAAGCAGCGGCAGGATCAGGGCAGAAATTAACACCTTCCAAACACTAAATACTGTTCAAATTTTTCTTTGGCAGATAAACAAATGCCGTTCTAACCCTTGAATGCCGATGATATAGAGTCTTTATTCTTGGTCTGTTCTCAAACTTTGTCCCTTCTGGCCACCGTACACTCTCTTTGGCTATGAACAAGTCCAATAAAAGCAAAACAATAGCTCTCTTGATTGGCTGCCTGGTAGCTGGCTCTGCACAAAGCAGCAGAGTCTAAACTTCTGCCAATTTATTTTCCTCCGTCTCTCCGCTGTCTGGATGGATAACTCGTCTAAACATTAGCTGAAACTTCTGTTATTCCCATGTGGCAACACATAGCAAGTGTGAGGCCACCAAGAAAACAAGTAAGACAAAGACAAAGATCCATTCTCAAAATGAAAATCTGTAGATTTGTTATTTTGGCTGTTAAAAGTTATTCTTGGCAGGTACATTTTTTAGTACACCAGTCTTTGGCAGATGAGCAAAAAAGTTCAATTAAGGACACTTGGTGTGTGGGGGGGTGGGGGCTGAAAGAAAGAAGGGATTTGACAGTTTACACATCCAGCCCCTGGATGAATCTCTCTGTTCAGCTCTGCTCTATTAGTTCCATTACTGATTAGAGAGCTGCTGCTCCTGCTAATAAATTATTGAACATCTCTGTTTCCTGGCATAATTTTAACCTCAGGCAAGCACTGTTGGGTGTTTGTGAAGTGGAAATGGAAAGTGGTTTTGGGGGAGGATGGGGTGGGTCATCTTTTTTGCTGCATTGAATTGCTTTCTCACCTTAATTATTGGAAATCTATGACTCTCAGGATTTGAGGATGCTACTTAAAGGATTCTCTAACTCTTAGTTCAGTTGACATTCCTCATTGTTGACTGAAAAAATACACACTGTGGCAAACAGGAGCCTCAGTGATGTTTCATGCTTTTATTTGGACCAATTTGAGAGCTCCTGAGCTTGATTTCCACCCCAGAAATCCTTTGGGTTGAGGGTAAGCTTGCAGGTTTAATATCAAGAGCAGCAGAGGGAAGAAATGATGAAATATGCTGATGGATCAAATTCTCAAAGCCTTGATATATTTACAAAGTCCAGCACCATGAACATTTAATAATGTAATGAAGAGAAACATTTGTTTCGTGAGGCTTTTGTGCCATTGTGTTAAATTCTAGGACAACATACTGTCTAACTTGATTATCCTATTAATATTGAATTGTTGTTTGAGTTCCATGTTTGGTTTTCTTTTCATTAGAAGTGATAAAGTGTTTACAGTGGCATGTTATTGAATGCTAGCCAACTGTTATGGTTAAATAGCTTATTACCACTCTCACCCACCCCCACCCCACTTCTAGTAAGTAGCCCAATGAGAGGGAATACAGCTCTCTGGGTCATGCCTAGAAATCTGTTAATGATATGCACTGTGCAAAGAAACACACACACGCACACGCACACAAGCATACACATACATTTGCACAGATAACTGCACATACACACAGTTCATTGGATGCCAAGTAAACAGCTCTAATATGAAAATTAAAATGTGAGAGTGCAACTGTACCATATTATTGCTCAATTTCATAATAATCTGATAACTACGATGAGTCACAAGTATTTGGACAGTAAGTTGTGTCTTTGGGCAGTCATTTTTTGCCAGCACAGATCAGGCGTTGTGACCTTCTGCCAGTAAAGTTGCAATTTCTTTGGGCCAAAGCAGATGTTTTTCTGCCTGTGCCCATTCACTAATTTAACGGCTCACTGTGACAGCGCTTAGGACCTTGGTTACATTTATTAAAAACTTGTGCATGTGCCCAGATCCCTGTTATGTGCAGGTAGAATTGAAGTACTCCAGAAGATTAAGTGGCGATTCTCCTCCATCCATAGCTGCCCATAGGCCTTAACAGGGCTTTGCTTTTCAGATTAGGCTATCCCTATTGCCGACTGGAGGCAACAGAACAAGTATGTGCGTTCTATCTTCAGCCTCTAATTTGAGGGTTGTGGTGCCCATTTTAAAATATTGTGTACACCTGTATACCTTGATTAAATCTTGTACAACAAACTCCAGGCTCTTGCAACATAGGTGTGGCGCTTTTCATCAGACTTGTTTGCCGTAACTCTGTATTCCTCAGTACATCTGCTCATCATGGATGGTAACATCATGGGGACACAGAGGATACCATAGCTCACACAATAATTGTATAATTTATTTTTTGGCTTTGAGCTGCCTTCATTTAACAGTTCAGACCAGGGAGACAGGATAAATTGGGAAAAAGATGAATAAGATGAGTGACATCTGTCAAAGGTCCTAAGCCATATTCAGACGCAGGACCAGGACATGGCACATGCTTCAGGCTTTAGACCAGCGAAGCACCTATCTTCAGGACATTTTAATCATCTCTCTAAACTCTACATCACTGAAGTCCCTCTGGACCACCTGTTCTCACCAATCCTCACTCCATATCCTCATCCAAAAATGCTGTATTGCCAGGGGTGTATCAGTTGCATCTGCTCTCTCCTTCTGTCCAACACGTTTCCCATAAGTAGCAACTGAATCATGGCATTTTGTAATTGTAATAAAGATAGGTCTATTGCTGTGATGAACAATGTGATATGGCAATTTAGAATGAGTTCTTTGGGGTAAAATTAGACTGCACAGAAAACAAACAAAAAAAGTCTCATTTTGTTTTCCACAATTGTCTTTGAATAATTCAAGTAAGTATTTCACTTATACAAACGGGATTTTTATGATGAAGTAGTAAACAGCTTAACTGGACTATTGCCGTACTTGCAGTATTAGCAGAAGGTGCCCGTTATAGCAAATATGGGGTGCCGCATTTTCACTCTGTGCAAGTCTGCACTTCCTGGACAAGGAAATACATTTCCTCTTGGTAGGGGCTTTTTTGCTGCAGCTGAGCTGGAGTTTCATCATCTGTAGTCTTGCATATCCACAACCATCTCCACACTTCGTTTTAGCACTGTACCCCTGCTGCAGAAAGGTCTCATTGAGCCCTTTATCATTCTATGTCATGCTATAGGGGAGAAAATGCAATGTAATTCTTTGAACCAATCACAATCATGCTGGACAGTGCAAAGCCTGGGATGCAGTTATGGTGCCCTTACAAAATAGTGTCTGTCAGTATGTTATTGAGGGGAGCAGACTGCTTTTAAAGTAGATGAGAGGAGCATATTTGATTGGCCATGATTGACATCAAATCCTAACATTCCTATTAATAATTTATTCCTCTTAATCCAACCACTTTTACAACTGCATTGCTGGTGTGCCAGTGCTGCACTACTGCCTCTGCTCACAAAAATGAACAAAAACCTGTTAGTCATACATGGCTGCGGTAGTGCCATAAAGTTGTGGTGGCGTCTGCACTGGTGCAAGTGCGAAAACAGCCTGAGATCTGCTCTTTCAGAGCTGTAGAATTAATCTGTTTGGTGTTAAGTTCCTGTTGAGAATTATGGGGAAAAGAATGAGGGGAAAACATCTGCCTCAGTCAGCCATGCCTGGCCTGAGGCTCTGTAGCAGGAGCAAGATGATTTGAAGCGTTATATTGGATTTTACAACTCTGACCTCTAGAAGTCAAATCTCGACTTGAGTAAGTATTCAGCAAGGTTTCCTTTTCCTCTTGGGAGTTTTGCTCTGACCACAACATACGTTGGTTTGTCAGGACATGAAAGTGTGTCACCGGCGGTATGGCTCAGAGATGTGTTAAGAAAACAATCTGGCAAAAGCTTTGTCTGGGCACAGCTGTAACTACAGGATTATCCTCTTACTGCACTCTGTCATCTGTAAGCCAAAACATCTGATGTGTAAATGATCTATTTAGATGAGTTCTTGGGGCCGGAAACAGCCAGGGAAAGTCCTCAGTAGGTTTCTCCTTGTTTCTTGAAAGTAAAGCCCAGTCTAGAAGGGTGTCAAAATGATGGCAGGAAGTGAAAATGATTTTGCCCCTGAGCCAAAACAATCAAGTCTAATCAGTGTAAGGTATCAGTGTTGTTTTCTCATCATATTTAATCAGAAAAAAGTAATTTAGTCTGCTTAGTCTGGATCCTGAAGCTGCTGAAACATGCAGCACTGCTTCCGAGCCTATGCAGTACAGTATGTTTTTTGCTATCTTGTGTTTTTACTCTCTACTGCATTCTGTCTACTAAAACTGAAGTGCCTTAAATAGTATTTTTAAAAAGCGAAACATTTTTTTGACATGAACAGTCCCTTTCTCTTCTCTCACTTTATCTCAGAAAAACATACCTCAAGGGTGAAAAAGCAGACGTTTTGCGCCTGGTTTCAAACTGAGGATCTTTTGTATGCTTGGCAAACATGATAACTATCACACTTACATGCACAAGCAGCATTGAGTCACCACCACCCTCCCCTTTGTGTGAAACTTAAGCCTCTCATCCTGCTGTCAGCTGAGACCAAGGTTTGTACATTTGCATGCTGATTAGGGCTGGGAGTGACTGAGACTGAGGGCGGTGCACAAGTATGTGTGTGCAATGTGCGTGTGTCTGTGCGTATGTGTGTATGTGTGTTGGGATTGTAATTGGGTGTGAGTGTTGGCCAGACTGAAAGCCCCACTGAGCAATTAGTTCAGCAATGAGTGGCACTGTTGGACAATTTTTATTAGTTGTCAAGGAATTCAAGGAGTGATGTAGATCAAGAAACTTGTTTTTTATTTAAAGCAACAGTCAGTTATGAGGTAAGAGGCACCTAGTTTCTCTTCAGGTTTGAAGTATGAAAGCACAGAATGCTGATTAGGGAATTATACAAAACAAAATATGGTCACTCCACCCTGCTTGAGATTCAGAGAAGGGGGGAGTTTTTTTTGTCATTCACTATTTCAAAATGTAGATGTGAAGTTAAGACTGTATGCAAGACTATGTTATATTTCTTAAGTCACACTATCTGCAAATTGTGAGCTAGGGCTAGATGATAGGGACAAAATCAAATCTCACAATATAATTGATAAAATACCTCTATTAATATTGTGACCATACTTTAGGGATGTCTATTAGTGCATTCATAAAATATTTACGCTCAAGAGATTTTTGATAAACAATCAGAGGTAATGTGCATATTGATGACCAAGCAGGTAGAGGCACATAATAGAACAGCTACATCATTCTAATAAATTCCAAAAAACTGCATCCGATCACTGTCATGCAGCCTGATAATATCTAGTCGCATATCATTATCTTGCTACAAATAATGTTGGACATTTTTATGTAAAACAGTTTGCCTTATCCAGGAATAGTTCATTGATTAACAATTTTATGCCAGTTTAGGAGGGAATGTTATACAGTTTTTTACTTTATTTTCTCAAGACCATGGTCACATGCTATGGAACACAAACAGGACACACAATAGTAACAACATTATGTCACACAGCATAGCTAAAATACAACAAATGCTCCATAAAGAGAGGAATTGCATTTTTAAAAAGCACCTAGTTTAAAAATTACTTTGGGCTTCTCTGATTGAAATAACAAAATTAATTTAAACATAGATTGGTGGTTTAAATAATACTTTGGCAAATACCTTTGTCTGTAACTCATTATACTTACATTCTTACATTGGAACAAATATGGTATTCATCTCCCCAGTGATTATCATTACAAAGGTTGCAAATCCTCTGGTTTCTCTACAGTCCTTTATATCTACCAGTGACTTTAGCAATTCAGGCATTGTTCACCCTGAAGTTACAAATAACCTGTCTGTACTTTCGGTGTTCATACAACAGACACTTTTCTATAAAAGGGAACTGAAACAACGTAACAGGAAAGCTAAGTAGAGTGCCAAAAAAGAGTCTACAATCAAGCACTATCCTCGGTTGTGTCTTCTTCCTATGTGATGTACTTGAAAAGCTTAAAAGCAGGTGTGACTGCTGTCTCTGATGGATGGCTTCTAAAATGGTCCCTACCTCTGAAAACAGCATACTTTTCTACCATGTGAAGCAAGACATTGCTCGCTCTTCAAGTCCTAAACCGACATTTAACATCTGTCTTCATCCAGCACCCATGTGTTTTCACAGAACGTGACAATGTTTAATGTCACTAGCTCAAAGAAATATTCTCTTCATCCACAACTCCAAGATATTTCATTATCGGAGCCAACGACTCCATGTTTTTGGGCTCCCTTAATGACATTACAGGAAACTAATGTAGGAAGTGTTGGTTTCTGACTTTTGAAGAGTTGTTGAAGTGCCAAACTATTAATTGAAAAAAGATCACACGACCGGGATTCATAAATTCTGTTTTAGAGTTGCTTCTCTTCTAGGGTTGCATAGCTGCTCTCATTTAAAAGTTGAGCTCTGTCAATTTGAGTCTTTCTGTGGTAATATTATTGCCTATACTGGTATATACAGAGTTTAAAACAATTTACTGTGCATAAATAAGCTCCAGAGTGGCAGTTAAAAGGCAAGAAGTGCCTGCGTTAATAGCAACAGTTAAAGGCCAGTCAAGTACAGTCCGAAATGGGGCTATACAGCACTTGTCTCTTCAAATACCATTCTCTTTTGCTTTTTCCCAGCCATCCATACATCCTTGTGCTTTAGTGCTTCTCGTGCTCAATTTACAGTGAACTCTACGACAGTGTGTTCTTGTATTCAGCCGCCACTGTAGCATTAACCGTAGAGCAAAGTGCTGGTGAGTGACATGGGAAGAGTGTTTCGTATTTGAAGAGTCACGTTGAGTGAGCACTCTTGAATGATTATGTTTAGTAGGGCTTTGCATGAAGAGGGTGAGCCGTAAAGACTTGTCACTCAGCAGACGAGCCGCAAGGATAAATTCTTTACAGAGATTTTGAAATGGATGAAACAAACCTTTTCCTGCACCATACAGTACATTCATTTACAGGACACGTTGTATGCCATCTCTAGACACTGACGTTGACTAGAAGAAAGTCTTTCTTTTTGTAGTTTGTTTGGTGTCTGACGGTGTCTCTGTGACTTCCTGCAAATTTGTGTGCATATTGTGAGTGTGTGTGTATGTATGCACACGCTTTTAGTTGACGTGGTGAATGTCAAATCCAGCAAAGCTAGAGCCTGAAAGCCTGAGTTGTTGAATGTGCTTCTTGTCATAGCCTGGTCTTTCATCTCTGGGTGTCGAGAGCTGCTTTGCAAGGGAAATTGGGGTTTGGCAGACAGATCTGTAAAATATAATCAGAGACGCCAGAGTTGGAACTAGTTAGCTTGCCTGCAGTCTGCCAGCCCACATTCTGTATGCTGTCATCATCATAAATATTTTGTACGCCTCTCACAATATTGAAGAAAGCAGAAGAAATATAGCACTGCTGGCTATTGTTGTTTGCAGTGGTGAGCATGTTTATGCATTAAAGCACAAATCACTGCATGTGGTTACGCTAACAATATGTTATACTAAATGGAGATTAAAGGAGAAGTGCAGTAGTTCATGGAAGTGCTTGTTTGACAAGCATAATGGTTTCATATGTAACCTAATCGGTATGGATCAGAAAGCAGTGAATGGGATACTTCAAGCCTCGGCCTAAAAATTGATTTCAAGGATATTACATTTGTTATAAAGCTGGTTTTAAGAGGGCTCAAATCTAGTTTCTCAGATTTCCTGCATCTTTAAACAATCTGGTGCAGAGAATTTGGATCATGATGTAGCCTATATTGCTTCTTCCAAGGCAGGCTAATGCCAGTTCACGTGGGTTAATGCCTTCATACCCAAACCTCTCGAGACTCTGCCGGTCTAATGATGTGCTGGAGGACTGTTGAACCTCTGTATTAAATTAGCCTGATGGTCTGCCGTGGGAATGTGAAGAATCCTGGCATGCCTGCCTTAGATTAGTGCATACACACTTCTTGTCTGTGGACCCAACCTACGAATCTGAATTGTCATTTGCCTGTCATTTGGTGTCATAATGCCACTTGTAGGTAAATATTACCTCACCCAGACTCTTTGCCCAGAGTAGCCACTAAAAAGCTGATCAATGAAGTGATAAAGTGTCATTCTCATAAATTTGACAAATACAGCAATTTTTTATGTGTAGATTAGGCCTACTGTGATAGCAGTGCAAAAGTTTTGCTGAAACAGTCAAATAATTGATTAGTTGATCAATAGAAAATTAATCGATTATCATTTTGATTATCGATTATTTGTTGTAATCCTTTATCAGTTGAAAATACCAAACATTTGCTTGTTAAGCATCACTTGGTTTTCTCAGTTTCATATCATTAGAAAATGCAGACAGACTTCTGCATGCCTGAGTATTCTTTATGTTGGTGCATGGGAACAAAACTAGATGAAAAGGAGAAAGGAGCTGCTGTAACTTGCAAAACTTCTGATTTTATTAATTTAAAAAAGGTCTCTGACTGAAACTTTGCAGTTCTTTTGTGAACAGTGAACTGTGAAGTTTTACATGTTATAGCGTCCACTCTACATATGATTACAAAATAGAATTTTTTTCCTGTTGGTCAGAGTGAGGAAGCAATTTTAAGACAGTGCTTTGGCTGTGATAGGCATTTGTTATTAGTTTTAACATTTTATGGGTGAAATAGTAAATCAATCAATGGGAGAAAAAGATTATATATTAATTGACAGTTAAAATATTCGTAGTTAAGTTTAGTGTTGTTTTCTCAATCTTGGATTTCTTTGCGATGTAACTGTTTTTTGAAACTGAAACCAGAACTTTATTGAAATATGCAGTATACTTACTATCAATGAAAACTTACACAATTTTTCCATTGCCAGTCACCCATAGAAATTGAATTTGGTAGAATCAGCATTGTAAAGGGAATGTCAGTGGACCTACTGGCAGCCGTCTTTGAGGAACCGATTGAATAACTTTACTGACACTTCCATTGTGAGAAAACAAACATCTGGCCAGATTCGTGGGTGGATCTCTGTCTGTCACAGCAGCAATGAAGGGAAAATGTTACAGCGTGAAATTAATTACAATCATCGGCATGCTGCTGAAGTTATTAAAAATGACTGGAAGCTAATTCTGCTCATCTCAGGCTAACATTAATATTACCTAATTAGATATTGTCAGCTATATTAATCCTAACAAAGTTACTGAATAATGTCATTGCAAAGCGACCAACAACCTACCAGGTAAGGCTGAAATCAAAATTAGGAGCTATGAAGTTATTTTTAGAACGGTTTAATTAATCTTTTTGTGAAAACAGAACCGTTATCTCACCCAATGTAAGCAGAGCCACCACCACATGATTTACCATGAACTAAAGGCCCATGCCAGTTCTACCCCATTCACTTTGTATGCAGTAACCATGGTAAAGGTTATTCAGTTGATTGGTATCTGAATCCTCACTTCTAATTTCTAAAGTATTAGAGACATTTTTTCTTAGGAAATGTGGTGAAACTCAGAGGCAGATGAGTAATCCTGCTGCACAAGAGGAAGTACTCAAATTGGCTTCAAGTGATATTTAATTTTGGTGGAACATTTTTACTTTATTAGCACCTCAGCAAATAGAAATATTGCCTGCCCCAGGTATCCATGTCCACTTGTTTTAATTTTTAAAACCCTGTCTAAAAATTATACTTCTCACACATATTCAAATAACAGCAATGCGGTCTCCGATAAGATTAATTTTGTCTATGCCTGTGGTAGTCATTTTCGACAAGTAATTTCGCCATTACCTGTTTGCAATTACGGATCGAGAGAACTGGGGGGAGAAAAGCTGTCTTTATTGGACAGTCCTCGGGATAGCTGCTGATATTGCCATACGGATTCACAAACTCATCCAGAGATAAGCACGCAAAAAGGAAAAGTGATTTATGTAATTAAAATATTGCTTTTAGGTGTCAGACCAGTGTGTTACGGTTCAATGAAATCATGCGTATCAGATCTAGGTCAGTGTCCTAACAGCCACTCCATTCAGCCAGTTCCCTTTTAGTCTCCTCTCCTTTCATTCACTGCACTGTGCCTTGCCCTGGGTTTATATTCTATTCTTTAAATTTTCATTCAAGACAGGACCGTATGTTGTCACCTGCCTGACACACATTTTGACTGAAGGCAGCCATTCATGACTGTTAGTGTAATTAGATTGCCCAGAGACGGAGGTTGTAAACTAAATAGATGTCTGGCAGATATTTGCCTCCCTTCACTAAATACATCTTTTAGTAGCAGTAATTGATATTGATGTCTGCTGTAGGAAGTACCCCTAAATCACAGCTAGAATTACTGTAGGGAACAGTTGTGGGTTTAGTGATTCTAAATAGTGTAATATGTGTGAATATGTACCTGCCACCTTTAATGATGTGTTGTTGCCATGTGCTCCGGTGGGGGAGCTCTGACAGGCCTGATGGATGAAGTGGTCTTGATGTGCCCTCCTGCAATCACCTATATGTGTTTTCACTCAGTGCTTCATTACAAATTCGGCTCACTCTCCAGCAGCGGTGGAATTTTGGAGGGTTTATGGCTGAGTTTGTTTTTCATGAATTGTAGCACATACCAATATTTGTTTAACAATGAAAACATAATCAGTCACTCGTACAACTGCGTATGTTTAAACATGTCTGCTATTCAATTCCACCTTTCAAATTGGAAAGAAATAGTTTGGCAGAATAAATCCACCCTGTCTACCTACGCATCTATCGCTTGTTGCATTCACTTCATTCCAGTGCTCAAGTCGAGAAGGTACTCTATATTATTCACTGTGAAGCACGCTCTTATTGTCGAGCCCGTTTTTCACACACGGGTTGCAACTATGTGTTAATCAGTCTGCTCAGAGCCCGTGTTAAACAACACCCCCCTCTCCCTCCCCACTTGCCCTCCAAATGAATGGAAAGGCAAATTAATTTGTGCGCTCCGTTGCTTACGGTATCGACTTGTTTCCAGTTTGGCCCTGTCATTAGTGGCTGATAATTTGAGAAGGGGAGGGTGGTGGGGGGAGTTAGGGACCACGGCTTAGGCTGTGCCAACAGATCCATCTCATCTGGTGAGCTGATCAGCTGGAGGAGCAGTGAGTTTGTTCGCTTTGGCCTTAAGCAGAGTATGATGGGCCCTGCTGGGTTACTACAGGTATGTGTATGTGGCTTTCATGCCAGGAAGAGTTGGTTTAGACCTAAGGATTGAAGTAAAGAGTATTTTAATAACCAAGTACTCTTCTTGTCTAACAGAACCGTGTTTGACAACACTTTTTTCCCCATTGTGTGGCAGTTCAGTCTAAGTGAAAGAGAGCACTGATGGCTGAGGTGATGCTTCCATGCCAGCAACAGTAGGATGCTTTGTGTGTACTATTTGTCCCACCCATGTATTTTAAAACAACACTGCATAATTTGCACTTCACAGTGTTCTTGGACTGTGTGAAATTACTCCATGACAGACTGTGTTGGTTCTCTGCATCATCTGCATGGTTAGTAGTACTAGTAAACAAACTATTTTTGGATTAAGGCCCAGTCTCAATGCCCAGTCTCAATCCACTTTGTGGCCAAAGCGCTGAGCGCTCATAGACTGTAACTGACGTCATTTACATGCTCAGTGTAACTTTGTGCGTGCAAGAGGGTACAAGAGTTTCAGATGGTATGAATGATGTATGAGGAATGGGGCAGGACTTTGTGATAGTGTATCTTGCTTTGACAGTGGCAGATGTTGCAATTTCCTATGCAAGATGCCTGAAACGTGCTGCTTTAGGACTTATACAGTGCAACTGTAGGCTTATATTTAGTTACATCCATTGAAAAAATTAGAAATAATGTACGACAGAAAAAAACAGCAACAAACAATTGCACATGTAAGTGCCAGTTATGAATCACCACTTGCAAGCTTTATGTTTACATGTGACCTTTGTCTTTCCAGCTGGAGCCATGTTTATGTTTACATTTTTGTTTTATATTTGTTTGTTTGTTTATTTATTTATTTAGGCTTCCCTTGGTACATTTTTTTTTCCTTGGGTAATTCCCTCAGGCAAAGCTTGCAGAACTGCAGGCTCGCTGAAAGTCTGCATAAAGATCTTGAGAAAGTCCATGAGAAAGCCCCGATGTGGTCAACAGTTGCCTTGTGGATTTCTGGAATGTACCTCAAAGTCCATATGGCTGTGAGTGTAAACATGGGACCCTGTCCCAACTAACAGGGACAGTGTCCATGCTCTCTCTTTTTT
Organism: Myripristis murdjan; assembly: GCF_902150065.1. Classification (NCBI taxonomy): domain Eukaryota; kingdom Metazoa; phylum Chordata; class Actinopteri; order Holocentriformes; family Holocentridae; genus Myripristis; species Myripristis murdjan. Next base: position 18,846,315 of record NC_043993.1, on the reverse strand, counting down.
TGTAATGTAACATCCAAAGTACCTCATTTGTGGAAATTTGTTTTGGAATTACCTGTGTTTAAAGTTTGAATGGGTAACAACGTACCCAGATAATTGTTTACATCCCTGTTGAGGCCTGTAAGTGGTTCATGGTTACTTTGTCTTACACTTCAGGATGGTTTTGTTTGGATCCGGAAACATTCATACACAGCTTATTGACAGCTGAACCACAATACTGGGAAACAACATGAGGGTGGACTGCCTTTTTTTGGCTCACTGTGGTTGCCAGTGGCTGAACCTTTGTATGTGACTACTGTATCTCATTACAGACGAGTGTTTTCGTCTTCAGTGATCAAAGATTAGGAAGTGGACTATGGGTTGGGTTCTGTCCGTCCATCCATCACATCCATCAGGTCCTGCATTTTGAAAGTAAGCCTTATTGGCCCAGTATCTATGACACTGTTGGGTTAAATTTGATGAACCTCTGGAGAGGGATGTGTTTTTTCATTGATATCCAGTATCCACAAAATGAAACTGATTCACAGTGCCTCGAACAGCCCAAAACGTCCCCAAGCCTCAAGCTGAAATGGCTCAAACATCAAAGAAAAGAAAAGAAAACAAAACCCACAGGGAATTGCTCCAGTCGTGGGGGATATCATTGTCACTACTGACTTGGTTTATCTATCTATTTATCTTTTTATTTATTCGGCAGAGAGAGGATTTCAATTTGGATGCAAATCTATTGGACATTGTTGGTACATGGTGTGCGCTTTTGCCATTGTAGCCACCAGGAATCCCCTAGTTACAAATCAAGTCATCTCATAAATGGTTGTTACGTAATAAGATGTAATAAATGTAATGAGTGGTTGCCAGCCTGTGACTGTTTTTTTTTTTTTTTTATGATGATATTTATAATAATATGCAGTGGGATTATATCTGGGTTCACTGTCCTTGGCACTTTACATTAGTATAACAGCACCATCAGCGTTTGTAGAACATTCAAGATCGTGGGTGTATTGTAGCTTGTTGAGTTACTCAGAAACAAAAGCAATGTTCTCACACTAATGGGCTGAGGTTAATTAAATCACCTCTTTGTATGCCCTAAGGTGCTAATCTGCTCTTAATTGAACGGATTGTCGTAAATCAGAGGAAAACGTGCCCCTTGAGCTCTGAATTACACAATCCTCTCTAATAGTGATTGGATTTAACAAAGTAATTTAACTCTTTGTTGCCTGATGGGTGACACTGTATGAGGAGGACCAAAGCCTGGGCAAACACAGAGGTAATATGTGTTTTTCATGGAGGTGGCTTGTCTTGCACAATTAAGAAGAAGAAGCGGTCCTGGCTTGTGTGATTCTTTATTAGCTTGCAGTGTTTGCTAGTTGGCATGTCAGTGTGAGTGTGAGTGTGCTGTCGGGAGTGGAGCCTGTGCTGGGCTGTGGGCTGTTTGACAGGATACAGAGGGAAGTGAGGAGGGAGGTGGGAGGAGAAGGGGGTGGGGGGGTGCTGTGGTAGCACATGACATTATTTGTTTTGTGGAAGGAGGCTCCCAGGGACACTTTGAGAGGAGAGGAGGAAAAGACTGATGTTTGTTTTCCTAAGAGGCTCTGCTGGGTGTGTATGTGTGTGTGGCAGAGAAGGCCCAGTCAGCAGGGAGAAGGAGGAGACAGGCAGTGAGGCTGGTAGACGGACAGACAGACAAAGAGGCAGGTAAACGGACAAGAGGAGGTAGGAAGGGGAGGCCAAGGCCTGACTGACAAGTAAATGTATAGAGACAGAAAGGCAGACAAACTAACCGACACTCCTGACAATCAGCGGAGCTATGGGCTCGTCTCGGCACGCCTCAAGTACAGTCAGTGAAGATGGACAGCTCATTCTCAGCACCGTCCTCACTGTGATGGACCTATTCCCCAAAAAACAGCAGGGGAGAGAGAAACGTGTTTGTTGCTTTTTTGTCTTATCTGCTGACAAAACAGAGAAAAATGTCAGCTCACCAAAAAACAAACAAACAAAAAAAATCTCCTACACTCCCTCTTAATAGCAGACAATGCAAAGTAAATGTCTACAGCGTAAACACTTAAATCCCTCTCCTGCTCTGAATGACAATAACTGGCAATATAGAGCTGCACAGTATACACAATAATGCTGTTTATTTTGCCGTGATACTGTTTTCCTGGCTATTGATCATGATTATTAACTGATTTTATTAATTATTTTACTTACTGCATCATAACTTTAAAACAAAGAGTCCTACACAGCCTTGGAAAGTCTTGAACAGAAAGAAGTTGATCATTTGAGTTTCTTCATTAAAATAGTGTTGTTCAGCCTCTGTGTATATGATGTGTTCATGATACCGCTGGCATGTCACACATTGTGATGTTTGTTGTTGTGTACAATGATCTTCAGTTGATCTTCTGTGCAAAAAAGTTTTCTGCAAACAACACATCACCATAGCAACCCATCATTCCGCAGTATTTTTATTTATTTATTTTTTTTTGGCCATCCTGCTGTTTAATTGTGTGGTTTGTTGTTTCTCCCATGCTATATTGCCAACTGCCATGTGCTGTCTCATACACATTTTTATATTGTATTGTATCTAACATCTAAATGCCAGTGCCTGTGTGAAGTGAGTGAATTGTGTTGGTTCTGTTTTGATGAATTGGAATGGGAATTTTGAATTAAATTGTTTTGTGTCAGTGACCTGCTATGACCCGTTTAACTTCCTAACACTAATTCAAACCTGTAGCTTATAATACATGAATGTAATATGGTGCTTTATGGATTAAGCAGGTTTTGTTTGGAAAGATAATGTTTTTTGGTAAAATATTGGTAAAATATGCAATTAAAATGTTGATTTTTCGAAACGGAAACAAAGTTGTTTGTTTTAGGTAACCTGGCCCACTTATTTTTTCTTTTGAATTTTTACTGTTGCACTTGATTACTAAAATAATCAACACCTGCAACCCTAATTATGTCACAGATTTTTTTTTTGTGAGATCCTTACCAATACCTAGCCCTAACTTTCATAGTCTACTTTTTATACCGACCGCTGCTGGTTGTCTGGTTGGCCTCAAAGTCAAATCTAGATCTCCCACCAAAAAAATCCTAAGAAACCCTGAGTAGTGTTATACCTTTTAAATCCCCTTTGGTAAATTCTGTTTTCACTTCCCCGTCCAGGGAGGTCAGAGGTCAGACTCAGAAACAAAACACAATCCCTGGAGCTGCTATCAGGATTCATGTACTTGCTCAAGGACACTTCTGCAGGACAGACACTTGAAATGTTGAAATGAAGCTTGAGCTTGTGTTCTCGGGTTAAGACACTCATCACTGAAGCTGTATTTGAGGCTCTACACATTTTCAGTTAATTCTGCAGGGTATAGCAATGTATCGTAATGAACCCATGCATTATGATGATTATTGTATTGTGAGGTGCTCAACATCATCTAGCACTGGGAAACATCTCAACATTGCTGAATGCTTAATTGCTAAAACTACCGTATTTTATACACTACACCTACAGTCCCTGATGACTTTTGCAGCCCTGTTGGATTATTGTAAGTGTGGCTTAAATCATGCAGAAGAGTCTTAGTTCAGTGCAGCGTGACAGCATGCACTCATGGATACATGTGCACAGACATGAGCACACACACACACACACACACACACACACACACACACACTCACAGCCCCTGCACTGCTGTCACAGTGAGAGAGACAAGCACTCTGCAGTATGAGTTTTCCACGCCTTCCAGGTAATTGCAGTATCTGTTTCAACTGAGGGAGAGTGATTTCTGAGATGTGTGTGTGTGTGTGTGTGTGTGCACATGCACATGCATATGTTCTTGCCTGTGTTTGTAATTCAGCTTGTAGGGTCGATGTCAGCCCAAGCAGCATGGTGAACGGTGCTGCTCTTGTCCTGCCGAGCGTTCTGATTAGACTTTCAGATGTGTGATTCAACACTTTCATCGCCATGTCCCAGCATCCATCTGAACGGGGTCCCCTCTCTCCCACCTCCCGCCCCCCGAGACGACAGACTCCTCACGGCTTCTGTCATCACCATCACAGCTCGCTCTGGAAGGGGGAGAGACAGTGGAGGGTGTGTTAGTGGGGTAACGCTGGCCTACACGTTGTTAGTGACAAACATCTATAATATGCTGTGTGCTTTGCTGTGATTACACAGGAATTAGTCCACATATGGTAACGCATTGTAATGACAACTCATAGACTAGCATATGAATTATTACATGCCTATTGCAAGCATATGGGTTTAAGCTGTTTTTTATGCCTAGCTCTTTAAATATGTATATATATATATATATATATATATATATCAAGAAATTAGCCCACCGTCTTTCCCTCTTCAATTCCTTTAATGAAAAGTGGGTCAAAGAAATTCATACTCTAGAGATGCATGTGTGTGATTACGAGCATGCGCTTGTATGCATGTGAGCCCTCGATTGTACAGTAATGCCTAAGTAGAGGAGCACTGGCAGTGGAGCAGACCATTAGCATTATTGCTCTGAGTGTGTGAGTGTATTTGTCTGTGGCTGTACATGCCAGCAGTGGCTGCGGGGATACCTACCTGTAACCTGAGGTTGAGGAGTGGGCTTTCTGCACAATGTGAAGTGCTGTTGCTGTGGTTCCGGTGGAGGTTAGTAGTTGGCTTGTGTGATACCTAAAATTTAACATTGCTCACACTAAACAAATTAATTAATATGTGCACTACTAAAATTAGAAAGCCTCTGTGTATTTATCAGTGACTCAAAAAAATCCCCTAAAAGAAACGAAAATGACACCTTTTCTCTTCCTCCTTCCTACATTGCATGGAAGAAGAACAACCAAAAATTCATAATGAAACATACCTTTATTCAGTGTTCTTGGCTTAAATCTTAAAATTCCTCCTAATTGGCCACTATATTTTCTAAACATATTCAGGTTAACATTCCCACTCCAGTATAACTGAAACAGTGCTTGTAGCTTTGTGTTGTGTAAGAGTTTAGAACAGTTGTAGAACAATTTTTAGCTTAACTTTATCTGAGTAATGTAGATATCTGTATCTGTGATGAGACAATTCTTTCTCATTTGGTGTCAAGATAATATTTTCCTCATTAATGATGTATTATTTCACCCACCCGCAGCCCATCCGGTATTAATCAGAATGTTAATTTTTATGACCCAGACTGCCCGGTCTGAATTATCCGTGGTGCTCACAGATATAACGGCAATCCGCACATCACTAATAACCGTAAAAATACAGACAATGAACAATTGGGGCCTCTGATAAATGGGGGGGCTCATGGTGGTTTAGGGCCCTAGGGCTTTTGCCCCAGTTATCCGTCAATAATCCTGCTCAGTCCTTAACCCTACTAAAATATTGTAATGTAAAAGCTAAAAATTTAAATTACATTTCCTTTACATAGCATGATTGGACATTTCTTTTCCAAGTTGACAAGTAATATGGCAGAACTGTAAAAAGTTTTAACAAATACAAGCCAGTTCCAATTGTTTTGACACAAGGGGGCATCAATAAGTAGAAATGGCCTTTGTACACATACTAAATTGCAATGTAAACAAAATTTATTATGTGTACAATAACACAGGTTTAGCTGGAACAAGGATTCGTGGTCTTGTTTCTTTGTTGATTTTGTTGTTTCCACTAACTGGAAATCGTCATTCATTTGTAAGTGGATAAATGAGGCCCTGACAAAACTAAACAGAGTTGACCAATTGAAATGAAGCTGGCAGCAGGGGATTTATTTAATTTACATAATCTGGGGTTTTGTTAGCGAGAAGCCATGGCATAGAAAACGACAGCACCGATGAAGGACCCTGAGCACAAGTGGCTGGAAATGAGGCAGCCTAACTGCTCTGCACTGGTGGGTTTTACCTTTCTCATGAGTAATGGGATGAACTAAAATGAAACCGTTTTGGAGTGGTCTCACCGTACAGCTGTTATGGCTTTCTTTCCATGTGGTGCTGTTATTCCGAGGACAATTTATCCAGGAATCTACTTTTTTCTTCTTTTTTTTTTTTCCAGTGCCCTGACGACAACCCTTGGAGCACAGTCAAACCAAATAAAATTTTTACTGATGCTGCTTGTAAGTGCATTGACTGTTCAGGGTGACGAGGTTAGCGCAAATCCCAATTACATTTGCTTGTGCTTGGCTCGTAGCTTAAAGTGAGATTAAGCTTTACCGTTGTCTGGAAGGGAGGCCTTCCTCACAGCGTTGTCTTGAAGTGCACAGCTGATGAAATGTGGAGTCATGCCCTCCAGAGGGACACACACTGTAGCACTTGTAGTGTGAATTACACAGTCAGAGACAGAGCAGTTCCCGTATGGGCTGCAATTTCTGCAATCTCTATTCCATAAACTGTTGGAAAGCAACACAGTTGCCATCATAATTAATAAGTTCACCCACAGGTATAGCACTGGCAGAAGCTTCCTCCAGTATGTAAATCACAGGCCTCTGTTAAGCACAGATTGGCTGTATTGATTGAACAAGACAAATCTTTAATATTCTGAAACTGCACAGCAATGCTGTAGTTAGTGCTGTTGCTTTGTATTAAAAAGTGCAATAGTAAGTCTCTAAATCTCCTTCATTTCAAATACTATTTACATTTATTTGCCGTTTCGCAGATGGACTTCTATGCCCACCGGCTCTACAGAGCCTACTTGAGATCATGACTAATGACTTTAATGTAGTTGATGCAAATACAGAGGAAAATGCAAAAAAAGAGACTTTTTGGTCTAATTTTCAACCATCTGTGCTGCATTTGTCACATTAAATTCAAATTTATGCAGCTTTTCTTGAGGAATAAGTCTTGAGATGGTTCATTTTTCTAAATGGTGGTGTTGTGTTTAAATTACCTTAGTTGAAAAAGCTTGGTAAAATTATCATTACCAAGTCAGTGGCTAAGAATGTAAACAGACACAGTCCTAAATACATTTTGTTTTGTTTGTATATTCTTAAAAAGCTAATACAGTATTTTCATTGTGGTAACACAGCCTTGTAATAGAAGACAAATGCCCATGCTTAACATATAGAACACATCATTTATTCATTAGCCTACCTTGGCATTTTACCCTCTAAATTTGTACATTTTTTTTGTATCAAGTTGAGTGAACTCACAGTAGATGTGCACAAGTATTGGCGGGTCTAACATTACATGACTTCTCAACCCTAATTATCTCTTGCTTCTCCATGCTCTTCTCCTTCCAAACACGGTGCGCGGCGTGTCAAGCCGCTGTCGCAGACATGAAACTGTCTTGTACAGTCACAGCGACCTGGAGCGTTAACTCCTTTCTAATTGCAGTGTGATTGTAAACGGTTCACGGCTGGATTGATGGGTCATTTACTTTATTTTGACATCGGTAATTACATACTTCATGATTATGCAGGAGACAAAGCGATATGCTTGAATCACCCCAGCACCCTGTAGACAGGAGTTTTAAATTGGAGTATTTATGTCAGGCTAAAAAAAAAGAGTTGTGCAGCAGTGGGAAAAATAGTTTATTCAAATATAATTGAATGTTTTCTTCCTTTCCAAAGTGCACAGGAGCATCTTCACATGCACATGCCGACACATATAGCACACACATGCAGACACTACAGTCATTTCAGTAGAAATTGGCTGTTGCAGTCCTATCTAGATGCACAAAGGCTTTGACTTTTCTTCTGCTTGCAGCTGCTGTGCTCAGCCAGGAGGGCAGTGTTTGTGCCAGCCAGCCAGCCAGCGGCTTACCAGACTGTCCTTCCTCAGCATTCAATTCACATACTCTCAAGGACAGTGCTGCCTTGCCACCAGTCGTATACTCACTCCCTCTCACTCTTTCCTCCTCTCTCTGTCTCTCTTATTGCTTCCATCAGGTAGCGTGCTGGCACACAAACGAGCCAGAAAGATTATATTCCATTAATTGGCGGCACTGTAATCATTAAGAGCTCATAATCCCTGAGTAACTATTGCTTTTTATGATAAGCATTTGGTTTGCCTCATTAGTTTGCCGCGATGTTTTGCCAGCATACTGCACAGATATGGAGGTGTGTGTGTGTGTGTGTGTGTCTTTGTGTGTCTTTGTGTGTGTGTGTGTGTGTGTGTGTGTGTGTGGTCGTCTAGTGACAATTGTCAGTGGTTAGTTTAATTATGCCTGGAAGGAGCAAGGCCATCCTAACTCTCTTGCCACTGCTCAGTTTAGCCTCTCGAGTTAGAGGTTGCTGCAGTCACAATGTGGTGATATGCGGTCAATGTCAGACAGGATGTCCATTGTTTTCAAAAGGAGAGCCAAGGTAAACACCGCCAACACCAGCACAAAGTACAGCTTACCACATCCACACATAGAAGCTAGTGTCAGAAGTTCTTTTATGGTTGTGTTGAACACATAAGGATATTAAGTGCTCTACAACAGCAACCACATCTATTTGCTCTTTCTTCTTTTTTCCTCTTCCACTGAAGATAAAGAAATGAATAATCAAATAATAATAAGCTCTTTGACAAAAAGATCTAACAGTGAAATTTGGCTTGCCTGCGTGTTTCTAATTCCATGCTTGAGTTCATACTCATTTTCAAAATTTAATAATTTATGCAACACGCAACCTATTGCACAATTTGAAATAAACTGAACTATTGAAAGTGAACAGTGTTGCAATCCTGACATGCACAGGGGCTGCTCAGACTTCTTGTTTATCTAAGTCAACTTGGCAACAAGAAGGCAGTTTTCCCATTGCAGTTGACTGACCTGTGATGTTGACCAAAATGGCTTTTTTTTTTTTTTTTTAGGTCAGTGTGAACACATTTGTACTGCCACATACAATGGTGGCAGAAGTGTCACATCATGACCAGAGATTGCAAGTTGTCCCAATTTGAGTGAGACTAAAAGTTGAAAGTGTTGCCTTCTGCGTTGTGCTGAATGTTTGCGATGGTTTTTTAATAAAGAGCATTCTTGTGGTGCATGGCACGATTCAGTAGTGCCAGAAAACCAAACTCTCATGTCAGATTGACTCAGCCTGCACGCTTCGTTTTAATGGCTGCTTTCGATGTGGGAATGCCAGCTGAAGTTGCCGTCAAATTGCCATGCATCATCAGTTCCTCATGTGCTGAATGCGTTTCAAACCACTGCTGTGTTCTCTCTCTGCGGTGACAAAGGGTCATCCCGTTATGATGAAAACAGCTCAGCGGCGTGAGTCTCCTGTTTCTGTCTCACCCGGGGCTTTGTAACTCTTCTAAGAACACAAACAGCTCTTTCGCCTCATGGGGACATTTTAATGGCTGCAAACCACACATCCATCTCCTCCTACATGTCACCTTCAAATAGGCTAGGAGATGGCGAGGGATGGAGGGGAGCATGGAGCCTGTGTGTGCGTGTGTATATGTGTCCATGTGTGAGGGAAAACAGGGGCAGCCTGGCTAGATTTTTCATTCCTGAGCCCTACACCCCTGGCTGTCACAACAGAGCATTTCATCTTCCTCTTCATTCATCTTGGATACAGAGAACCACGCGGAGCAGGAAAGCATAAATAATGCACATTATACCACTATGCCTGTAGATGCTCTTACAATGCACATGGCTGTCCAGTACATTCAGCCAGCGATGCATTGGTCACATGCATGATTGAAAAGTATTTGCTGTCATAACATACACATATACAAGAGTTTTCCTGAGAAAGCCCCACAGAGTGCAGTGGTAGCTTTGATTTAGAGGTCTTTTACTGTGATAAAGCATGCAATAATCTAATGGTACACTAGCGCTAGGGCTGTGCAATATGACTATATATCGAGCGACGGTAGAAAAAATGTCTATCGTTCCATGTTTTGCTCTATTGTTTATTTTTTTTGTGTGTCACAAATCAATTCATAATTTATTACGGGGGTTTATTTTCTGTAGTTTGTAGTATTTCTTCTGTAGTTTACCTAGCATTCTTTTGCAACACACACATAAGCATAGGCAACATAAACTAAATGCCTCGTGCAATATGTGAAACAAAGCTAGCACGTGAGTCAAACTGGCTGCGAAGGAAAATGCACTAAAATAGAAATACTTAACATATCTTTGCTCAAGTTTTACTAATGTCCAAGTAAAACTACTAGGGCTAAAATCTAGTTTGGTGTCAGTAAAAGTGGCTCATTTAAAAAGTAAAAGTTTGGCTGCTGAGTTGCCACAGTCAAGTTTTCTTTTTCTATTATATTGCAAGTGTCGCTCCATATGGCGCTCATTGCAGCATTGAAAAGCATGTACAGGTCACTTTCATCATCTCTATTCGATTCTGTTCTATTCTATTCTATTCTATTCTATTCTGTGTATTTTATATTTGTTTATATTTATGTTTACTATTGAATTGAAAATTATTGAATTGAAAATTTGCACCAAATTTCCAAACAAAAAGAGAAAAATAATAAAATATGACTACTTATTCATGTGATTTACTGAAAATGTGCTATATTGTGATATATATCGCTATCAGGATATGAAATGACCTATATCGGGATATTAGATGCAGGTCATATTGCACTGCTCTGTGTAGCGCCTTGAAAGCATAGCAAGCAGCTCTTCCGCTCAAGACAGACATGAGGCTAATACTGGCTGACCTGAGATCTAATTACCTCACATCAGCCACTCATTCAAGCTAATGTGCCTATATTTGTATCCTTGAATGTCATCCCGTGTCAATACAGTTTGTGTTAAATCTAATTACAGCCTCTCTGCCTCAAATTCGAGCTTCTTGACATACCCGGTCCTGGAATCCATTCAGCCATGTGGGAGGGATCTTCGCATGACAACTTTTGCAGAGTGAGAATCAATCAATCTGCCAGTCGCTCAGCTGACAGCTTTATTGTGGGGAGGAGAACAGTGTTTGAGATCTGCTCAGATGACAATGATAGAGACAGACGGGCAAATCACAGAAGGGACTGGGTAATGATGATAGTGAGGAGGGAGATGGAAGAGGCAAGGGGGCTATATTTTAGTCTGCTCAGATTTTATTCAACCCCATTTTGTGGGGTCTTTGACTCTTTCTGGCTGTCTGTCATTTGAGGCTGTGTGAGGGCTACCGCTGTATTGTGCTGTCGCAGCTTTTGATCAGATCCAGTTTTGAGCTGACAGAAGTAGTATTCTTATGTATGATGATATTTAACTTATTCCCACGCTGTGAGGAAAGCAGGAAAGAAGCTACAGTGTACAATGCCATGAACTCATCATGTCTAATGAAAGAGATCACAGAGCTTATTAAAGCAAGCAGTGTTTCACAGGATACGTTTCCTTTAGCGTCAAAGTCTGTATGTTTCATTTTCTCCAGGACAGACATCTAATAAGAATCAACATCTAGAGGTCATTTCAATGAAAATTTCATGAAATTAGAACTACATTAAAGAAAAAGACTGTTTTATCTATTTATTTATTTATTGTCAGCATGATCTATAAGAGGATCAAAACCAGTAATGGGTTTCTCATACCTGGGGTTGTTGCCAACATCAGAAACAACACACAAGCGTTGAACTTCATTGTATTAAAATCAAGTGTGTTATTTCAAACACAGATGACTGGCTCTGCTGGTGGCGGTGGCTGCTAATGGAGTGACCAGGATTGACAGGGGTAATCCTCTAGCCAACATGAACGTTGTCACCAAATTTCATGCCAATCCACCAAATAGATTTTGAGATTTTCCACTCTAAACCTAATTGCTGACCAACCGATTGACTGGTGACATGTAGCAACAATGTCCAGAGGTGTCTGACCCACTAGGAGGATCCTACTGGAAGTCCACTCATGATTTTATTGGCTAAGACATCCCATAAAGGTAGCAGAGTTTCTTGACTGATAAAAACTTTGAGGACTGAGATTGAACTTTTTTTTTTTTTTAACCGACTCTTTATGCTGCAAGTTTTAATCAGGATTTGAGTCACAGTAATGGACCATGGTCTATTGGGGACCTTCTGAACCAGCTCACATTGTTTTATCCTTGTTCTGGCCAACATAGAAATGTAACCTGATGAAAAGTAATACCAGAGCAGAGAAACAATACATGAATTGCCTGTTAGAAACTTTGTTACTGCACCCAGCCGCTAGACAATGGGAGCCTCTTGCATCGCCCACAATTGGTCAGAACAGAGCCCCCCATTAATCAAGATGCTCACAGTGTGAATGCACAGTAAGGGGTTGGACCGGCAACCCTCTGCATGTCACGCTCTGACCAGTACTTGCTGGGTTGCTGTGGGTGATGCCTCCACTTATCATCCAAAGCTACATCCTTGCTTGTGCTTGGTAGCTTTTTCCTTTGTGTTTGTGTGTGTCTCCTCAGATGTGGCAAGCTAGCGCAACCCCGGTGGCTGGCACACATTGTTCTGTGGTGGCGAGTGTTTGTGTTTACCTTGGCAGACAGCTCCCCGCTGCAGGCTGATAGGACCTGACTGTCTGGATTTGCAGGAGGGCCTTCCATTTGTCTGCATCAGGGGCTGAACCCAAATAATGAGAAGGGAGCACTGCAGCAGAAGTGATTAGCTGAATTAAAAGGGCAATATCGTGCAATTAGAGAATTCACATCTGATATTTCTGTAGCAGTGGATGGTCCAATAACTATTTGTGAACACAAAAAGCTCCTCTCCAAAACCAGAAAATACAGATCCAAGATTTAATGTATTGTGGTACAGTTTGGATTTCTTCCCTTGACAGTGAAAAACCACGTAATTGCTTGACTTTTGACTGTTCCTGTGTACATACTCATTAAATGTCTATCAGCAGACTGCTGCTCGCCTTAAAATATGTAAAAATGTCTAGTTTGACAAATGAGCAAATGATAGAATATGACGATAAATAATGAAACCTTGCTTCACTGCTGTTTTAATCAAATGATATTGGGATCTGTCAGCTCACTTGACAATTTATCACTCCGTTCCTCACTTCCCATGTATTTTCATCCACTTTTAGCTTTTAATTATTACTTTCAACTCTTGTATAAATGGAAGACTGGTATTGTGGAGTTATTGTGAACTTTAACGTTCAAATGGGTGTTACATTAGAGTAGTACTGTCAGTTTGTAAGCTAGAAAATGTCCTTACATGCTTTGAAAATCAGCTTGCGAGGTGCCACCATTTGTATCTTTTTCAATTCAAATCTCTGTGGAGTGGTTCAGTGGTGTGGCTCAGCAACAGACTCTTCTCTCTCTTTCCTGGTTCAAAAAACAGTGGTGAACATTCAATGAAACAGGCCGATGAGTCCAGGGGAATTAACCTAGATGAACATATTTCAAGGATGAAAGTCTGTAGTGTTTCACTTTGCATGTAAAGAGGAAAAACCTAGCTCACTGTTGAGTTTCAAATCTCACGAATCATAGCAACTGAAAACAGCGATGCTGTTGAAGATTGAGAGTTGAGCTGATGTCATACTACAGAGCAGACATAATGAAATGCAAATGTTGTACTAAAGCTATTTTCCTTTCAGCTGACAACAGAATGGAGCCCTATGCCCTCATAGAAGTGCAGTATCAGTTTATCTCAGATTTCCTACCTCTAGACCCAAGTTTGCCGTCTGTCAGAGACCACGATGACTGTAAAGAACTGGTTACCTTGAATGTTTTCACAAGCTGTTACACTGTACTTTAAAGGAGCTTTAAACACATGAATTGGTGCTTGAAGTGAATTGTGATCTCTCTCACTGCAAAGTAAGCAAATGTTGCCTCAGTTCATAATAGGATAATTCAGCACATGGAGACAGGGACAGCAAGCCTGGGAGTGACTTGACTGTTGCAATCCCCTTTTCTAAAGAAAACCAAGAATGGAAACAGATTTTTGTGTGGGTGCTTGTTTGCATGCAGCAGCCCCTACATCTGTGTGGCTGTGTGCATTCCTGCAGGAGTGTGCTTTTTTTGTGCGCATGCACTCTTGAGAGCCCATCAGCATACCAAGTATCATCATCCCTCCGCTAAGGTCGCGACCCGCAGACTGCATGGAGACTAAAAAGAAATAACAGGCTGCTGAAAGTGTGCGTTTGGCCCGCTGCTCTATTCCTCTGAGAGCTGCCGCACATGTGAATCCCTCCCATTAAAATGTCCTCCTTTGTGTTTGTTTCTGTCTGCTCCAGCGGGTGAACCCTTACAGTTCAGGTTCAAGTGATTTTACAGGCCCGGCTGGATGTAAATTGCACTCCGTTCCAAGACAAACTCAGGTAATGAGCTAGATCCAGCCGAAAGCAGAGACATGGTCTGTGTCGCCGTTCCCACCCTCTCCCTTTTGTGAGTGCTTTCAGCGGCTGCCATACTGTTTGAATGGGTTCAGCTGATGGGGTATTCTCTAGTTAATCCACCCTCAAGACATCCATCAGTCCATCGCAGAGCACTGGATAAATTATCACAGATGGAGCGGCTGGTAGCTACATCTCTCTCTTTCTTCCTCTCTTTCCTTCTTCCTCTCTGTCTCTGATTTATTTTTCACTCCTGTCTGCCCTTAGTAAAATCAGTGATGCATTGTTCGGCTTGCGGACTCACTGATTGATTTCTCCCTCTGTTAAGTTTTCTATTTGTCTGTCAGCCAGGCTTAGCGTTCCTGTTCCTCGATCCATACAGTTGTTAAATTCCTGCTCTCCACCAGCTTATGAGGCCATTTTGCTTTTGCGCAGGAAATAGGCTTTTGGCAATGCAAGCCAAAGGAAGGAAAAGAAATCTTGTCTGATTCATAGGAGTAGGAATGAATTGACATAGTAGAAAAATGACAGTTTTTGTGCCCTCAGTTTTATTTAGATGCATTGATGTCAAGTATTAACATTTTTATTTACATTCAAACAGCTCAAAATGATGCTCTTGGAGCAGACAATAAAACTCTGAAAGAGTTTTTGAAAAGCTGAAAGGCCTTCAGTTTCTAATCACTGACTCGTGTCCTCGCACTCAGCTGTAATCCACTAGGTTTTTGCTGCTTATTCGGATGTTATTTCCACTACGGTTTTGATTGCAATGAAAGAAGTACCACAGTACTGAATCAAATTGCACAGGCACACAACACACCTTGCCCTTGTATCCAGCAGTGCTCTCAGACCAGCAGATAGGTCTAGCCCTTCAACCTGAGCTGTTGAAGTGGTAATGATTCAAGGAAGGTGATGGCTGACAGGCTAGGGAGCTCCTGTATAGCCTTGTAGTAATCAGTGCTTGGTAGTATAAAACTAAAAGATTATAGACCTCAACAGTCAGATGTAACGTTGACTATAAACCTTTGCCCATATGTGGAATTCTATATCCAACACATTTTCCCTATAGACATCTGACCAAATTGGCCAGAGTTTCCTGGGCACATCAAGTTCCTTTATTTTTTTGTCTAAGGCCAAAATGGATATGGTTTCTGGTTCCTGCTTGCCAATAATTTTGTCCTTGAAACGTGTTAAACAGTGCCATCAGAAACAACACAGGTTGGTTTCCAAGCATCTTAATCTATTATTATAATTATTATTATATTTGCTGTCAGACAGGAAATGTATCTTGAGATGGGAACTTCAATGTCAACTATTGTAATGAAATGGATGTGATGGAACCGTAAGATCCAAATCACTTCAGTGGCCCATGGGAAAATCCATTGGGTTTAAACATAATCATCCCCATCACAGTCTTTGATTTATGATGGCATTAAAAATTTCTCTCTTAAATGAGACTGGCCTGGCTGAATTCTAGTGCTGCACTCCAGCCTCAAAAGTCATTTTACTATCAAGAAGCTAACACTGCGGCGCAATTTAGATGTGTTGCTGGCTGCTCTGTTACCAAAACACAAGTAGAATCATTCCTCTTTGATGCTGAGCCACAAAAAATACCTGGTTTGCTTCCTACTGTGTGTATTTTTTTGGCCAATTTGTTACCTTTGTTCAAGTATGACAACAAAAGTATTAAGAGGAGAGAGAAAAACTGTAACTTGTAATAGACCACCATTCCATAATTTTGTCAGAAGGATTGGAAAACGCTTTGGGATACAAAATTGCTGCTTCAAACTAGGTCTGTACTTGATGTTAAATGCTCTTTGTTGTTGTGATATGGAACAAGTTTTTAACTGAAATAAAACTGAACCCTAATCCTAACTCTAACCGAACTGCCTTTTAAACTGAAATATTTTTAAATGAATTAAAAAAAAAAAAGTGCAGTAACTGTATATTTTAAAAATGGATTAACATATTTTAAGGACAAAATTATTGCAGAACAAGAACCAGAAAACCGATACACTTTCACCATTGCCAAAAAACATAAAGGAACCGGTTGTGCCCTTGAAAGCCCCAACCATTTTGAAAGCCTATCATGGATGGCTAACCGCTTGGCTGTGAGCAGTTTGCTTTTTTTTTTTTATTTTTTTTTTTTATTACATAATCATGTTCAGTTCACTAAAAAATACGCATAATGTTCCTTTCTACACAGACAAACATTCAGATGTCATAAATGATTTTGAAGCAATTGGGAAAACTCGCTGATTCATTTCTCCCATCAATTATTATTACTGTTATTATTTTTTGATCAAGTCTTGAAAATGCTCACAAATCAGAGACAAATGACAACATGACTTTGGAGCTCTGTGAGCCTCACAAGGGAGATTGAAGAGTGTGTGCATGTGTGTTGGGAGGGGGGTGATTGTATTTTGTACTGCCCCTCCCCTCACCACACCCCCCTCATTTTTCTCTGGGTCTGTCTCTCCTCTGTCTCCTTGTATCCTTGGACTGCTCCCAAGCCTCTGTGGTGCTTTGGAGAATTTCACAGAGCTCTGTTTTTGTGTGTGTGGGCAGCTGAGGCATGTGTGTGTGTTTTGTTCTGTCAGACCCATTGTTCTACTCACCTTAAGGATGAAGTACAGCCGTGCACATGCATACACACACACACAAATAAGGGGGAACTCAGTGTGCCAGGCTTTGGTAAAACTGCTGAGCCTAGCCTGAGACCCAGACGACAGGGTGCATGTGTGTGTTACCACCTACCAGTGTGCATCCTGTTATGTCTGACACACAGGGACAATGTTTTGTCTTCCGTTTTCCTCCCTAAAACACGCAGAGCAACTTGACTTGAAACTGTTGTGTTCCTAGCACCTCCTACATCACGTTTGTCTGTTTTCCAGTGTTCTCCGTCTTCACAGCCCTTTTCGCTTACTTTGATCTCCACACCACAGCCTCGTACTGTCTGTGTGCGTGTGTGTGCGTGAGTGTTTGTGTGTGAAGGGCTCCTCTATTCATCTGTCTGCAATACCAAAGCAGAAAATGCCTAGCTGCATACAAAACACATAGTCATTGGATTTTGCAGTTCCTCCACGCTCAGTTGCAAATGAAGAATTTTGTGTTCTTTCAGGGAGGCAGTGGCGTTGACAAAGTCTCAGTGTCTAGTTTTTGAGTTTTCTTTATTTTGAGTCATTGTACGGAAGAGTACGGAAAATAATATTCAGTACTGTGATTCCTCAGGCCTCATTATCGGTACAGTCTCAGACCCTCTGTACAGTCTTATTCCCAGCATGATTTTGTCTGCACAACACCATAAACATGGAGTGATCAAAATATCCCATTAACGTCTTGAGATATGATCTGTATTTTTTAGCCATGCAGTAACTAGGCAGTGCCATTGTGAGGAGGCCAGGGGTGGCTAGATCCAACACTCACTAGTGGAAATCAGTTGATAAAGAGTTATTATCGTGGTTGTAATTTCTTACAATTTGGCTGTGATTTGGCTTTAAAGCATCAATTTGATCCTATTTAGAGTTTCTACACTTATTTTTTTTTAAAAAAGATTATTTGTTTGACATTACTGCTTTATTTGACAGTCACAGTAGAGAGAGACAGGAAAGGCAGGGGAGAGCGAGAGGGGATGACATGCAGCAAAGGGCCTGAAGTCAGATTCAAACCCAGGACACTGCGATCAGGACTCAGCCTTAACAAGAGGTATGCACTTTTATCCCGTGAGCCACTGGGGTGCCCCCTCTACTCTCAATCTTCTGAAATCATCACATTGTTCAAAATCTGGCATTTGCTCACATAGTAATTCACTGCTGCTCTGCCATGTTGGACGAGAGCCGTGATAGACTCTCATGTTAAAGCTGTAACGATTCACTGATTCAAATCGATGCATCAGGCTTAATATCTAAGGTACAGGTGCATTGATTTGAACAGCTTGTATGAGGCAAAAGGGAAGGAAACTTTTTTGCTACATCAGTGTGAAATTCCCTCTACTGGAAAAATCTGATATGAGAGGTATAACTTATATATGATGTACAAACCAGCTATAAGTCGTGGGTGTGGACCCACAATGGACCTGCACAGTACTGAATTGCATGTGAGACTGAACTGAATTGTTTGACTGAATTATTGGCCCTTTAGAACATAATCTTAGGTACACTGAATTGCTAATTCTGTTTCAAGATGCATATTAAAATTAGACATGCTCACCCTTAATGCCAGAACATTACTTTTGATTGGTGGAATCATCTAGAGACTCTTACTTCTGATTGGAGGAGCTGACTAGGCTAAAGTTACTTTTGCGTCTTACTGAAGGAGCTGACTATAAGCAAGAGTCGTACTTCCTGATTGGATGACCTGAGTACATACTTGAGCCACTCTTACCTCTGATTGGAGGAGCTGCATTGATTCTGAATAACAGAAACGCCACTGAGCAGGCCACAATAAATTGGTTGCAAGAAAATGGACGCGATAATAAAAGTTGACTTCAGGTTGCACTGCAGGAATGAAAAACTGAGGCTGCATCAATTTCTTGTGTATATCAGAGGGTGATGGGTGCATTGCCCTGTGGAATGCTTTTTGTGGTTTTGTTTGGGGAAGAAAGAATAGTTGAGATGCAGTTCCTGTTCCTGTCACTCGGATTCAAATCCACATTGACATGGTACGGAGTTTGGCCAAGCTGCACGTGTCAGATAAAGTATTTGCTGGAGTTTCTAATAGAGTGTAACCTTGATTCAAATGGCTGGTTTGTAGGCAAACAATCTCAAACGGTCTCATTTTGTAGTTTACTTTCCCATTAAATATCAGCAGTGTCAGTCAACCCATTGTGAACACTTCCCAGACAGACTCTGATCATTTTAGTCTCATTGCCCATCTGTCTCTTTTTTACCATTTCACACAGACACTTTTTTTATTTCTCTCTCACACATTGTCTTACTCACCTGTTCCTTTGTCTCTTTTTCTAGCGCTTTTTTTTTTTTTGCAAACCTCATTCATACTCTGTCTAAGTCTGTGGACTCAGAGTGCCAAACGAGTGTTGGCACGCACCACTTTCCACTTATCTTTCTACTTCAGATTTTCTCACTCTTATCTACAGTAATGCTTCCTGAAGCAAAAGCGAGCTGTTCTTGTCCAGTTCAAGCTGTGGACCTTTTGTTAGTGATAATCATTTGCCTCTGTTTCTACCTTTTCCCCCTTTTACACAGTCCCCAAGCCTTATCTTTTAGCAACCATTTACCTCTCTCCCCTCCCTTTATCTTTCTTTGTCTTTGACTCTTTTTTTTATGTTTCCTTCACACACTCTCTGACTCCCCCACCACACACCACACACTGCCTGTATCTTCTCTGTGTAATGGGTGTCTGACAGGTGACAGGTGGCCCACATTTCACCAAAGACAGGGTGTCACCAGCACAAAGTGCTGTCTCTCCTGCCTGATGTACGGGGGAATCCAGTGCTCCGACAAGCTATTAGTTATGCTCTGACACAAAGCAGCGAGTTCATCAGCATATAATTACTTTGATAGTCTGATATAGGGCTGGGTGAAGGGACAAAATAAAATATCACAATATCTTTGACCAGATACTTTGATATCAATATTGTGACAGCATTTTTGAGATTACTAGTGGTGCTTTTGTAAGACATGTACACACAAATGATTTTTTTTATTTTTGAAGAATCATTTGTATTTTGGATATGGTGACCAAACAGGTGGATGCAAATTATAGAACAGCTAGAACAATTTAATAAGTAATGCAGCCTTTAAAACCGGGACCAGAATATACTTATGCCATATTATGATATCTGAAATCCCAGACAATAGCCAGTCTCATATCAATATCATTTTGACATACCGCCCAGCCACTGTTTGATTGTCACTAACTATTGTGAGGCAAGTTAGCTTGAGATGAACTTGCCAGCTGGGGTAAAAAGTGTCAGGTCAGGTTAGCGGTGACCTGAGGGAAGCCTTGCAGATAGTTCAAGTATGGGTGGGTAGTTGGAATGGCCCACCATCAGGGTCACAGAGCCCTGGCATCCTCTGGTCGTCACAGGGGACGTCCCATTCACAGAGAGAGAGAGCAACACTGCAGGGCAACTTCGGCCTTGCAGGCGCAACAGAGTGACAGCTCCTTAAAACGTCTCCGATTCCACTTCCCTGCAGACGCAGTGGCGTAACCCACAGGATATTGGTTGTAAAAGCCAGCAAACCCATATTTCCTGCCAGTACGCTGTATATCAGGACCCGCAGTGCATTTTCCAGCAGTTCCTTTTGCAAGCAGTAAAAGCCGTCATTTCCTCGGTGTTGCTCAGCTTCCCCTCTTATCCCATGAGCACACTCCCGTGAACATTAGTACTTTGAGCTAAATCAAGCAGCCAGGCATGCATGGCAGAGCCAGAGGGAGAGCCAGGGCTAGTGCACACTGCACTCTGAGTAGTTACCAAGACACCCCCCGCCCCAAACCTCCTCCCCTTCCTATCCAGACCTCCCACATCCCTGCTGCAATCATACTTCTCTGTGGTCTAGTGGAGATAGGGATCAAGCCAATATGGGACCATTGAAGATAAAGGCAATTGCACTGATGTTTTTTTTTTTTTTTTTAATGTTTCCACAAGCCGTTTAAGTGGGTGTTTCAAGTTTCCATTGAGGAGGTTTTAGTGTGCTAGCGGCTGCAGTACAGAAGCTTTTGAGATGGTTTTACACATAAGAAATGTAGTCTCCTCCGCTGGATGACCTTGAGGGTGAGACGACTCACTGTTGAGCTCAATGAAATTACGCCGCATTACCACCGTGCTCCGTCTGTCTGGATCTCTCTTTTGTCTGCGCAGGGGCGAGGGAGACGCACTGAAATGCATCTTTTATTCAACAGAGCTCCACGCAAACATTTGTCACAATGAATATGGAGCCACCGTGTGTCTTTTCAGTCTGCAGCAGAGGGAGATGGTGACAGACAAATGGTGTAATGACATGTTGGATCAGCTTACGAGGGCAGGAGATTGTGGTTCAGCCTATAGGGTTTGGCCTGTAAAATCAATGCATTTTTTTTATAGGCGAGATACTGTAACCTATATTAAGCCTTAAACCAAACAGCCCTGTAAAGGAAAGAGAAAGCATCGTTGTGGGCCCACTAGAAGCAGGCTGCCTCTGCCTGTCTTTGTTCCCTCTTTCTGTCTTTTCATCTCTCTCTCTCTCTCACGCTCTCCATCCCTCTTGCTGTATTTCTGGATCTCTTCCCAGATTGTGTCTGCGGTCTGTGTAGATATATATCACTGTATATACATATATATAACACATTCCTGAGTCGGCATAACCTGTCAGTGTAATTGATTTGGCTGATTAATGGAAGGGAGAGTGGAAACTGTGCCATGTAATAAAGAACCAAGGGAGTGGCATAATGATATTTTCCTCATCTGTAATATTTCATTAGCCAGGCTAATTGAAAAGGAACTTTTCTCGCCTGACTGTGAAGCACTGTACTTGTTGTCTGGGAATATTAATTCCCAGACTTAACACAGATGCCTTACTCTTGTCAAGATTGTTCATGGCCCCATTCTTCAAACAGAGATGTAAGGAGCTGCTCTCCTTGCCCAGCCTCTGTCCTTATACAAGTAATGCTATAGGTGTTCTCATTTTGATTCATTGAATGCTAAATGAAGTGGTTTAAACTGTGCACTTAATTGTGCTGTATATGTCTATTCTGCCTGGAAAGACATATAACATGTCAATCTGTTTGTCAATATCCAGTAGGCTACATCTTGTGCTCTTGTAATTGCATTCTGTTGGAATTTGATGATGAAGGAAAAAAGGCGCAGCCTCTGTGGAGTCTCAAGGGACTGGAGCACAATGGCTGATAGAGATAACATAATTAGACAGACTGTTAACTAATGTTCAGATCTGCTAAGCTTAGCAGTACTATAGTGATTTATTTATGTTGACATAGCCTCTGTTATTAAGAGGAAGAGGAGGTACAGACAGGAAAGCAGCCACATTCAAGCCACATCTACCAATACATGCCTTCATGTGTGCATCTGCCTAAACCATAAATGCATACATGTATTTGGTTGCTTTTTAACATTGATTTTGGCTCAAGGTATTGTCACGTGTATCCCTTTTTAAATAAGCCAAAAAAAGGTTCATAAAGCAGGAAGAGTTAGTGACAGTGCACAAACAAACTGAGCTCGAGTTTAGTATTTAAAAAGCCCTTTCCTCTCAACGAGAACACTTTCCCCAGGAACTATCCCCTTTATGGCTGTAATGGTTACAATGTGGGCTTCATGATGTGGAAAGAAGCTAATATTGACAAAAGGCTAAAACAGATTGGCCTATTATTGAATTTTAATAGACTTATAGGCTGAATCTGACTGGCTAATCAAGATTCATTTTTTCAGATAAGAGGCTTTCATCTACAAGATGGTTTTACAGCAGTTGTAACCCATCACTCATCTCCAAAACAGTGATATCAGGAAAACTGCCAGATGTTATCAGTTTTGTTGTCGCCTTGAAATTAATCATCAGTGAGCAATCAACCTGTATTTCATGCAGACATTTTCCCAGAAGATATATGCCGCTGATGTCAAGTAGCTTGTGTTGTCAAGTCATTAATTAACAGTCTACCCGAGCAAAAACTACAAATCAGCTGGAGGCAGTTGGGGCTCACAGTGTACAAATAAAGCCCACTAACAAGCAGTTGCAGAGGCGAACCAAGCAAGGTGAGGAGTGTATTTCAACAACAGAAATAGATGAAGGGTGAACACCCCTGGCTGCATCTTTTGTCAGATGAGCACAGAGGTGAGAGGAGATCTTGGAAGTGACCTTCCCTCAATATATCCCTTATTTTCACCTATTCATGCTCTGCATCAGCTGTGACCTCCAAGGATGTCACAGAGAAATAAATCCAGCAGTTGGACACTTAGTTCCCGGCAACAAATGCCATCCAGAAATGACAGAAAAGATATGAACAATTAAAAAAGAAATAATATTGTCATTTTATTAGGGCTGTCTCTCAAAGCTCATGAGACAAATCTTCTGTCATAGACCTCTGCAGTCATCATAGTTACTTGGCATTGCAATATGAGAATAACACAAGACACATTCTCTTAAAAATGCACTGAGAATATATTGCAATAGGGAATGGAAAAAATATAAAGTATTTATATCCTTGTAGAACTGGCAGATTCACAGTTAATTGGATTAATTACCTGGAAATTGCAACAATTGTAGGACAGTGTTGAAGCCACTCTGTCAGCGACTCTGCCCATTATGAAAACATGTCACAGGCAAGTATGCAAAATGAAGACATACTGTACCTACTGTACAGTAACAAACAAAAGCTGATGCTGCCCACTGAGCTGGTGGAGGAAAAATGATGACTGCTATTCAATGCTGGTGTGTGTGTGTGTATGTGTGTGTGTGTGTGTGTGTGTGTGTGTGTGTGTGTGTGTGTGTGTGTGTGTGTGTGTGTGTGTGTGTGTAATAATAATAATAATAATAATAATAATACATTTTATTTGTTATGGCGCCTTTCATGGCACTCAAGGTCGCCTTACAGTAAAAATAAATACAGAATACAGCAACGACAGAAAAAAACACAGCATAAAAACATCACAGAAAACACAGCATAAGAAAACATCACAGAAAATAGCATAAAAAGAAAACATCATAGAAAAATACTTAATTAGACATTGTGACACCCACCCCACAATATAAACTACAACAACTATTAATTCACATTTGCAGACCCATGATTGATCACTACCACTGTTGGTCATGTCTTTTACATTATATAAAAAAAAAAAAATGGAACAGAACAGTTACAGAGAGTAGGCTATCTTGAAAAGGTGAGTTTTGAGTATGGATTTGAACAAAGGAAGAGAGTCAAGTGTGTGTTTGGGGTGAGGCGCGGTGCAGGATTAGTCAGTTTGTCTTACTGAAATACAGACGACTCCAGTTGAACTTGTGAATTTGTGAATCACGCTCATTTGTTGATAAAAACTCAAATAATGTAACCGTATGTAAGTGACCTCAAATTGCACCTTTCCACATTCAAGTCCCTTCTTTATACCTTCTGCCATCTTGGGAAATAACATTTATTAGTATCAATTTGGAGGCTGTAGGAGTGGAGAGAAGGGTGTAGGTGGTGAATACCAAGTGTGATTGCATTTTCACGTTGTTCTTACACTCCTCTGTGGACAGCTGCTGTGCAGAGTTCTGTCAAATTGTTTTCAAATACCTAATGGCAATCAGTGAAAGTTTAATGGATCAATAAAATGCCAGTAATTATTCCATTAAATGTTGTGGGCCTGTGTGTTTTTCAGTGCGTTTTGAAGAGTTGCACTTCTGCTGTGAGCTCCTCTGCCTATGAGACTATATTTTGGCATGGCTAAAGCTGATCTAGGAAGTGAAGGTGGATATCTGGTCATTTCCCTACATCTGTATCTCTTTTGCTGTTGTGTAAGTAAGTCCTAGTAGAAACCACTTCTTGAAACCTAACTAATACGAGCTAGCTGTGGTTAGCTGTGAGTATATTGTTAACGTCCAACAATGTCTCATTTGACTGGTTTGGTCAGCGTTGTGTGCGTTCTGTCACGGTTTGGGCCGTTGCTCATATTGTAGACATGCACAGCCAGCATTGCGATCGCCTGGCACAGTTTTGTTTCAGAGGGGAACACATTTTCGTGTTGTTACAGCTTCTGGCTTTGTCTCATACTCAGATTTTAACAGGCGGCAGGACTCTCAGGAGCGTTCAGATATTGTGGAAGTGAGAATCTGGCTTGAGACACGACTGAATTCTTAACCACTTAAAGAAAAAAAAAAATCCTCTGTAAAACACTTGAGCCCTGCACTACTGGTGATGAGCTCTGCATTTATGGGCACATGTTGATTGGTGGTGCATTTTTAACTGTGCCTGTGCAGAGACAGCTAAACATAGGTGATGTGATGTCGTGTCAAAGATATTTCCAGTGTGGCTACAATTACAGCAGCTATTTTTCAGCTATGTCAAACATCAGCGGTAAATGTAAATCAACATGTGCCTTTCTTGACTGGAAAAAAACCTCTCACTCTGCTATCACTGTTGCTGTTTCCACCTACATGTATAACCCAAGGCCCAAATGCTGAGGCATGCTCAAGGCCCATTCTCGAGGGGTTGCCGAAGGGCATTCTGGGAAATATAGGAAATCACTAACTGAGAAAAAAGTAGACAAGGAAAGTTGAGTAGAAGTGGGTACACCAAAAAAGGATATTATGTTCTGCAGTGGCAATGGCCAGCTAACATACACACAAGATTAGGTACATGAACTTCCTTTTTTTGAACACGGGCTTGGGTTGTGACTGGCTGATGGAACTCAGACAGAACTCAGCGCCGGCTTTTATTCTAGCTGACAGCTATCGGTGTCTCTTGTGCTAGCAAAGTTAAAACAGTTAAAAGTGCAGCAAAGGCCTGGCTGTGCTAGATTGCAGTTGGGTCTGTTAACTGTACAATGGTTTCTCTACGCTTTCATCTTCCAATGGCAGAACAACAGTGTTGGTCATAATTGGGCCGGTTTCCCTTAAGGACGTCCTTAACAAGTATGGACTATGGTTTATTAGAGCAGGTTTCAGGCTTTTAGCTCACAGTTGCATGGAGGCAAGAATAACTCTAGTTTGTGGGGTAATCAAAGAGAAAGCAGCATATAGGCTAAAATCCACCAGGATGTATCAGTGATCTTTTAAACATTCATTTCACTGATGAGACAAAAAAATCCTACTTACTCTTACTGCAGTCTGTCCATCCATTTATCTGGTGTTCTTGAGCAGGAAATAATTGTTAACAAAATTCTTTCCCCCTAAAGATTATGGTTGTTATGGATTATTATTTGTATCCTTAATTTTGGAAAGAGTTGTTGCTGTTGGGTTTTTCTCATGTACATTTTGGAAGGTTTGAGCTCCGCAACAAAACAAAAAACCCTCCAACTCCACTGTACTGTGGTACCGAGAGATGGGGGAAATCCTGGGAACCTTATCTGGATGGATAGGTTACTCCAGGGTTAAGTGGGACAATATCTTTTTTGCAGCTTTTTAAAAAATCATTTTATTTTGATTCTTGTGGCTCTGCATCTCGAGTATACCTGTGTGTTTGGAGCAGCATGCCACCGACTAGGCCCTCTCCTGTTTCAGATGTGTTGGACTTGGTGTGAAAGCAGACAGATGGTCTGTGCAAGTGTATTCCAGACTGGTTTATCATATGGAGAAAGATAAAGTTGAAGACTGTTTTGTTACCTCACATCACAGCTTCCCTCCCTCTCCTGCTTGCACTTCTATCTAATTACTTCTCGGTGGCCTCAATTGGATTGCCATGCCATTCACTTTGACTGGCAGGCATAACCAAAGCTACTGTTTTTTTATGTTGTTTATTTAGTCTTCACCTTAGTGCACCCTCATCTTTATACACAACCCACGTGAGCCAAAATCATCGTTGTCTAATGCATTATACCGCTACGGCATAATGGCCTTGATTTTGTAAATGGTACTTAAGCATATTCACCCACCTCTTGTTGTTTTTACAAGAGAAACAGAAGTGGCATTTTGGCTGTGTTGTCGATTAGTTTGTTCTGTCAACTGTGCAAACTATGTGAGTGGATAGCATAACATAGGAGGTCGCAGAAGGCAGGTTGTGCAAATACACTCATACTATTTGAAAATCCCCTTATATTGCACACCGAGGTCTTCTGGTATCATAGAGAAATAACAAGCAGACAGTAAAGGCCACCCCTGGCAGAAAGGGCTGCTGGTTGTGTGTGTATGTGTGTTTGTGTGTGTATAAAGGCATGTGGATGTGTGTACAGTACTCCACACTGCGTTTTGCTACCATTAAGAACTATAATTGGCCTAGACTCCATGGAGAAGTTCATAACGGCGAGAGGCTGTATTTCCTCCATGAGTTTGTGTTTTACTCCTCAAGTGGTTTCATCTGTGTGTTCGCCCTTAGATGAAGGTTTGATATAGAGTCGCTTAAACGTAGTCATTTGAACGAGGTAGCTTTGTTGCTGATGTGGGCATAGAAGGGGAGAGCGAGCCCTACAACAGCTTTGTTCAAACCTACAGAACTTTATTTTAAATTCTAGTGGAGATCCCAGTGTTTCCAAAGAACACACCACATATGTTCTGGGATCTTGGGTTCAATATAATTGTGATGTAGCTTCAAATATGAATTGAAAAAAAAGAAAAATAATTTTAAAAAAATTGAGCGAGACCTGGCTCAAAATTTATGACAGATTTATTCACTCTGACTGGGAGACCGAATGTGCTACCGAATGCACCGCTCTACTGAATGTAGGCATTTAAAAAAGTCATTTTAATGTAAACCAGTAATCCAAAACCAAAATGATTGTAGACCATGAGTGCTTTGATGCTTCTAAATAGCAGGCAATGTGGCTGAATATGTTCCCAAACGTGTTAGAAATAACATTTCAGTCTGTTTTTGTTGGCCTCCTTCAAGTGAATGGCAGATAAAGAAAAACCCACAAAACACTACAAACTTGTCAGAGCAACTTGCAATCCTGGTGAGCAACTTTGTGTTTTACATGGTGGTCAAACGCCGTTTAACCCATCTATTTGAAACTAAATGAAATATTGCTTCAAAATTAAAACGTTCCCATTCAGTACGTGAGTTGACAGACTGAGCGACGATCAAATTCCTTTTGTGTCTATGTCCATTAACAATAGAGAGAGGCAAAACAGACATTTATTTCTGTGAAACTGTTGCTGTAAGAGCTAATAGATGTCTTAATATGGCTTCATTCCTTGTCTTGATGGAATTATTTGTCGCTTTTTAGAGCAAACGGGGTTTCATCCAGTGCATCAGAGCACAGACTTTCACTGCTAATGAGGGGAACTCACTAGGGTCAGACTAATTGTTGGCAGAGCTTTTGAGTGTTGATCAAGGGGCTTGCTTCCTGCTCACAGCTGATATTTTGCATTGAAAACACAGGTAATGCAAGCTACCATTTCAGCTGAGGAAAAGCACAACGCGACAGTGGCTTTTACACGGTGTACATCAGTGTAACTTTCTCAGCTTGGAGCAGTCAGGGATGAGGCAGTAATAATAGCCTGTGTGAGTTTCCCTGCTATACTGAGGGATTTCGCTTCTCAGGCGGCTTTATTGCTCTCAAGAGCAGAGAGTGTAAAAAATACCATCAGTGGCCATAAACTGTGCTTTATCTATGACACTGTTGGACAAACTCTTGTCTGCGCTGATAAATCAAGTGGTTTGTCGGTTAATGTGGAAATTAAAGCGCTTTAGTTGAGCTATAGAACGACAAACTGAGTTGCACACTCTCCTAATGACTCAGGGATGCTCCTAAAACAAAAAATGAGGCATATTATCAACTGTTATCACCAGATGCTTGCAATAAATATTTTAATTGCCTGTTTGTATATCTCTAAATACTTTCATAGATTCAACCACTCGTGTTACATCTGGCTCAAAGTAGGGCAAGACAAGTGCCTTTTCAGAAGCTTCCCATTTTGTATTGAAAAGAAGAAATTCTAATCATACCAGTGATGCAAAAAAAACCTCCAAAAAACATCAGTGACATTATCAGTGTGTTCTGGCGAGAATCCAGTCACAAGATGTTTTATTCAAAGTAATTAGATGATGTTGAACGTGCTTTACAGTCCGACTCATTTTGAAAAGCGTGTTCATGTTTTTTGCGGGTTACATTACAAGTTGTTGCTGCCTTTTCTTTGAGAAACGCTGTGCAGGATTTGCTGCGATCTGTTGGTGGATCATGTTTAATATGCCTTACAAGGGAGACATAAAGTGTGGTGTTATGAGAGCGGGATGCAGATTTAAAACAGTTCAAGCCTGACAGAAAATAGAGTATTTGGAGTAACTGAGGTTAATTGAGTGAGGTGAATTTAAAATTGGACTTGGTCAAACATTTGCTGTGTTTAAATGCTCCTTCTGGTGGTTAAGTCATAAATCTGATAATTGTGATAGTGATAGTCTGTGTGCAGAATAAGGAAGACTGTATTTTACTGTATTCTGAGCACTGAAAATTTATTCACAACTTATCCCAATAATTAATTTAAAGAAAGTGGAATTTTAGTATGTTGTCCAATACGTGATATCTTCCTGTCTGTCTGTAGCCAAGCACACCCTCTCTGTCAGTGTTGTGAGAGCAGCTCAGCCTCTGTCTCTAAGCCTTCAATCAGCCTCCTAATGTAGTTTTGGCAAGAGGGCTCTGTGTAATCAACTGACCTCCTGCTCATAGCGCACACAAGCTGACGTGCCAATACCAAGCCCAGCGCCATGCCTCTCATCCCATTCGCCCAGAGAAGACAAAACCTGATCCTTTCCCATTTCTCATCTTCCAATCACATTATCCTCATTCAATATAGGAACCTTATAATCCTGTAAGCCTGTTGTCTCCTTCATTCAGCTCATCTCATGCATCTCGATGCCGCCCCAGTCTCCTCCTGCACCTCAGATCAGCGCTATAGTACCAGCATTGGAGATATACAACATGACCGAGGAGCACTACACATTTAATGCACATTTAATGGCATTTGTGGGTTTTTGTTTGTTTCATAGAGGTACACAAAAAACCATCCCACTTTATGGACAATTTGTCTTTCCAAAATTCCCGGTCCCCAGTCATTTCTCATATTAGCAGTGAAATGTGTTATTTGCCTCAGCCAATTTGATCTTATTTTCCTTTTCTCTCAGTATTGTTCTGAACAGGGCTCGGTGATAATTCAATATCATCAATTATTGTCTTTCAATTAATGGTATCATGACCCACAGTTATGCCCTCTGAACTGCATTAAACATTTTAAGAAATATGTTTTTTGTAGGTTTTGTTTGTCATCACACCCTGCATTACCTTTCAGGTCAACAGGATGAACATTCATTTTTTTTTTTTTTTTTTTTTTTTTTTTCATTTAACATGTGATTTTGAATACCTCGGTCATATCTGATATATATAGATGTTGAAGAAGACTATTGTGACACTGATGTCAACCACATTGGCTAGGGGGCTAGAGTTTTCACTCTGAACACCTACTGTCTCCTCCTTGAAGATATTCTCCTTATTTTCAGTAGAAATATGGGTGCAGCGACTTTACTTTTTTTTTTTTTTTAGCAACTAGCCAACTTACTTTTCACCACAACAACTAACACAACAGCTGATTTTTGGAAGTTTGGAAAAAGTTCGGCCAGCTATTGACTTCCACATTCCAAAATAAGGTAGAGCAGATGACACTGTGCCCCTTTTTATTGTCATTGCCTTTTATTGCCTTTTGTATTGATTTTTATTATAAATTTTTACTATGATTATTGTGTCCTTTTTACCGTTTACCCGTGACATTTTCATGAGCACTTAACTGTGCTCTTCCATAGTGATAACTACACATTGGAGAAATCATACATAAGAAGCAAATCCCTTGTTTCCAAGTGGTAAATATGAGTAGGAGGAAGATGTTTTTTCAAGTAGGAAGGTCATATTTACCGCTACAACAGTATAGTGTGAACACACTATTAGGTGTGCTATTGTTACTCATAATTTGGTGGGACTATGTAAATATTACCGCAATCTTCTTTGGTGGTTGAACATAAATGGCTCGTGGAGCATTCCTCACATACAGCTCACAGTTTGCTGGACGCATTAAAAATCTGACAACTAAAATGGATTGTTTATATAGTCGTCTTTAAAGCCGCACAGAGCTGCTGCAGCCTAAAATCAATACAAGTGCCAGGAATTCACTTTGATAAACACAGAACATCTCTAACAGATTTGACCTGTGAAACTAGCTGGGGAAGGCTGGAGTGGTTTTCTGGCACTTCCCCACTGTGTCTTTTCTGGCAGCGTCTGTCTCCTCCTTTGTGGAGATGGTGAGCTTTCACTGAGTTTCTAATTACCAGTGGAGGGGCAGGTCTGCGCTCTCTTGTTACACAGTTAGCTTTAATGTCCATGGGCTATAAATAGTGCAGGTGTCGGCTCTCTGGTGAGCAGCAGCCTCTGCTCTCAGTCTTTATGGAGGCAGGAAATAGACCTCTGCTCTCTCACATACTCACACACTCAAACACAGTGTGCTCTATTGATTTAACTCTGTGTTAATTCTGATGAGGTAACCTCTGTTTGGGCAGTGCAGCCTCCCTTTGAAGAGGATTATATAGCTCTATGTTCCCCAAGAGAAGGCGATATGCAGCAGAGTAAAGCCTGAAATCTTTCTTGAGTTTGGATAACTTCATCTGGTCATAACCCAGTGCACTACATTTCATATCATTGCATCCTTTTGTAACATTATCAGATTGATTTGCATGGAACATGTCATCAATCGATTAATTTTGATGGTTTAATTCTTAAATGGTGCAGTGTACAACTCTGTATTTTTAGATGGCTGTGGTTCCTACACTACCTACACTTGGAGGCAGCCCAGGCTTTCCAGGTTGTTTGAGTTTTTGTGCCAGAAGTTGGAGAAAGAACGAAAGAACTTGTGTAGAGCCAAGATGCATCAAAGCTGGGATAAAGAGTTGGGGTTACTCCACCAAATATGGATTGTTGAATCCTAAGTGAAGACATTTTTAATTTTTATAGTTTACTTATGGGTTTGAACTTGTTTAGCCTGTGTTAATGAATGTATAACTTGTATAATATATTTCTGGCTTTTTGACCAGTTGCCATTTTCTAGAATACCGTTTTCTCTGAATGAGAAAGTTTTGACTGAAATTGCAATTAAATGTAGTCAGTAGCTCATAAAAGAGTATCACATCTAATCTTACACATACATATACCCATAAAAAACAAAGTTTTGATTTGAAATGTTTTATTTCTGAGCTTTATATCCATTTCAAAAAGTAATTGGTTCCTTAAATCTATCAGTCAGTATTTAATGAATAACACTCAGTTTCATCTTCAGAAGTGTCACTGCTGTGTAGTCATCAGTTGTTTTCTGCCTGACACTTCAACTCTATTCTGTTATTAGTTGTACTTTTATGCTAGTTAACATTTTAGAGGTTCAGTTTTGCGGTGTTTATCTTACTTGGGGCCCAAACTCTTCATTTCTGAAGAGTCAATGCAGGGTTTATTGGCAGGTGATAAAGAACTCTTGGAAGCTTTCGGCAAACATTGTACTCAGTATTATGCTTTTTATTTTTATTAGTCATGCCCAGTGTCTTTACAAAGTTATGAGTAGTGTTTTAATCACGACATGCTTCTTATTTGCATATTTCAAAGAGCTACATGAAAAAAAACGAGGTGAGGCACAGCGTGTCAAGTGGGAAGTTACAGCCCTCTTATTGCCTCATTATCCATTATTTTTTGGAAAGTTAATTGACTCATTTATTCATTGCTATTAGTATACTATCTCGTTTTTTATAATTTATTTTTCAAGAATACTTTCAGGAGGTTAACACTCTTGGCATCCCGTGCCTCCTTGCTGCTGCGCTGCATTTCTGAGACATCAAAGTTCATCTGAGGGAAGATTCTCATTTGCTGCTGGTTGGAGCAACAAGTACTCAGATACATAGCGAAGGATGGAGTGAGCATCAGTGCAGTTTAATGATCCTCTTTTCTCTACCCAGTTGCTAAGCAACCTCCACCGTTCTGTCTGAAGCTGTGGCGTCCCAAAAGAAGCATCACGTCATTGGTGTGGGGTTGGATACGGGAGAGCGGAGGAATGATAGCAGGGTGTGCAGTGCCGTCGGGTTTAACCACAGTCTTATTTCTGCACGATGGGTTTCTCCGAGTGCCCTCACACTAAGTTTTCAATAGCACCTCTGTACGCATTGAAGCAAATGATTCCATGTAACCATCAGATGTGATAATATGGAGAGAGTTACTTTCCTGCTGCACTGTGGTCTGAGCATGAAAAAGTGACTGTTACAGTAGTCAAGACTGGAGCCTGTTGTGTAAGCCTGCTGGGCTAATCTAACAGCCATTCCTCAGCTGGAGAGCCCATGGCGAGGCCTCTTTTGTTCAGATGCCATTAACCAAACACTGGTGTAGTATGAAGAGAGAGAGAGGGAGAGAGAGAGAGGGAGAGGGAGAAAGAATTACACCAACTGCTATAAGTTTCTCACTCTGAAAGCACTGCCTTGGTGCCTGACAGCAGTTTGGTTTTGGCAGCAAGGAGGAGGGAAACACGTTCAGGACAGGAAGACTTCACAGGAAGACATCACCCACTAGTCACTCCCTCCCCGAGTCAATTTTCTGCTGTGAATCACAGAGGTGAAGGGGGGGGGTGTAAAAAAAAAAAAAAAAGAAAAGAAAACAAAAAAAAGGAGCGAGAGCTGTAGGTACAAAGCCGCAGCTTGAGTGAAATCAAGCATTTCTGTTTCCCTTCTCCCCAAATCCCAGGAGAGGACTGTTTTTCCCTCTGTGGTTGTTGTCCTGGCTCCACCGCACACAGAAGACAAGGCCACATTTTTTTTTAAACAATAATGGTCTACAAAAGCATACATAGACTCTCCAAGTGAATTAATAGTTCT
This sequence comes from Myripristis murdjan, assembly GCF_902150065.1. Taxonomy (NCBI): domain Eukaryota; kingdom Metazoa; phylum Chordata; class Actinopteri; order Holocentriformes; family Holocentridae; genus Myripristis; species Myripristis murdjan. The sequence goes on along the minus strand of NC_043993.1, from coordinate 18,812,708 downwards.
GTACTTGGGAGGTGACAAAAGCCACCATTGCACAATTTATCTGCTTCTCATCTCCTCATCCTGAATTAAGAGGGGGTTCTTAAGATTCAAGGCAGTGCATGTTGCAGGTACAGGTGCACTTGTTATTCATTAAACTCATCTGTGTAATTAAAGTGGTTATCGGCAACACTTATATATTTTTATTTTATTTGGTTTTATTTTAGCAGCATTTTTAATATTAAGTTTGCATTGGTGGGGATTCTGCAGTGCACTCCCCAGAGATCATTTGTCAATCAAACAGTGTCCATTCCTGTGACTTATTTTTCCTTGGATGTTGCGTTGAAGTTTGAGTTTCTGTAGGTGTAGGGGGTGTAGGTGGCTGCTCACCCTTAGTGGCTCTTGCTGCCCATTCAATTCTTCTTGAAACTACTGTTACCTCTGGAAACATAAAACACACCATCTCCTATGCACCATTTTTCCCAGACAATTCTGCTGCTTTTATGAACTGAAAATAGGTTAAATTACTCTTGTGTTATATCAGCTGGCAGCGGAGAGTAGCAAAACAAACATTAATTCATGTGAAAAGACTGCAAGTTCATGTTTTAGTATGACATTAGATGCTGAGACTGTCATGGCTGAATGTTTTCAATTTGATGCTTACAATGCTTACCAGACCAGTTGCACCATGATGGGTGGAGAGGATTTGGAGCTATCATCCCATTTGGTCATTTGCATATTGCCAAGGTTATTCATATAAGGGCGCCATGGTGGAAAAAATGCCACCGGCTCCTTGGCTTCGCGAGTTAGGCAGCATATTTCGAATCTCGAAATTAAGGTTTACTATTTTTAAAAAATGATTTTACTTATGTTTGAACAAATTATACTAAAATATGCCCTTGGGTTTCAAGTTGTTGCTGTACCTCTAAACCTCAGCAGACCTAAATTATTGTATTCGGCTCTATTCTGCATTCTACAGCTGCACATTGTCTGGGCCACAAAAATGACAGCTTCTTATAAATGAGATCCTCGGTGAGAGGAGTGTACTGATGTAAGCCCCTGCTGCCAGTGTGGAATTTGGTCTTCAGCTGAGTTGAATGAAAAGGACACAAAACAGCAGCTCTGCAGCCACACAAATGTTACCTGCAGTATGGAAATTGATGTTGTTACATAACACGGATGACAACAGAGAAGAGTGAGTAACATATTGGCTCTAGATGAACAAATCCTTTTATCATACCACTGAAATATAAGTTCTTTTTTTTTTTTTTTTTTTACTTACAAAACACAGGCTTGTCATTGTCACTGAGTAATGACTTGGTATATTCTTTCTTTTTTTGTAATACGGGGATTTGATATCAAACGTAGGGATACTATCTGCTCTTTCAAAATAATGAAATGTGTAACTGACACTTTTCTATTTTGCTATTGAGACTTAAATGAATGTATGCGTGATCCATTGAACATATAGCACAATGTATTTAACATTTACTGTAGGCAGTGATGTTAACATATACCACAAGCTATTTCACGGCAGTTATGACATGCATGATTTATCAAATGAAACTGTAATTGCAGTTTGAACATGTGTGATATCTAAACTGCATCCAGCTGCATATTTTTCTTTATCATTCTCGTTCACACACTGCCAGGTACACAAATGTGTTAGACTGATCTGCAGCTGTTGGAGAATCCAGTGTCATGCACTTTGCACATAAATAGCTAAGGCTGACTTATTGAGGTGCTTTGCAAAAAACGTTGGCGTAGTCAAAACAGCCAAAGTTCAACGCAAGCTCTGATTCAACATCTGAAACAGCACCTATGTTTTATAAGGTGATTCATAAATTTTAAATAATATAACACAGTGTTTAGTAGAGGTGTTGCTACATTTTGTGCACCAAATGCACAAAATGTAAGGCATGTGTAGCCTTTTCATGAAGAGGTGAACACAGGTAAAAGGCATTATTCTGTATTAATTTTCCTTATTACGGCATAAATTACAAAGGCAGAGGTGTATGTAAAGAGAAGCAGATAAACTTCTAACTTTTGAAAATGCATCAGTGGCTTCAATTTTTATGACGCAGCTGCATCATTTGTTATAATTATTTATGTCTAGTAGAGCGCAGGTGCTGTGCCTTTAAGTCTTACAACAAAGACTAGACAGACGTTAACTCAAATGCTTTATCATTTGATTTGTAATTTTAACTCAAATAATCACAACATAATTTTCTCTCATGTTGTGCAGCCTTGGCAGCAATCACTGTCGTAGCAAATTGAAATTAGTGGGCCACAGAATGCAGTTTCTTTTGTGCCCTATGAATAACCCTCATTATGCCTGGCCAAGAGCTGATTTATTTCTTTGCTTAAAATTAGTGATTTGTCAGTTGGAGACAGCTAAACAAATTGGCCCATTTTGTAGAAAGTAAATTTTCTTTGGTAATAGTGAATGGCAGAATCCAATAAAAGGCGTGACCCTGTGCAGTCACTGTGAGCAATCCCTCTGCCTGTTTAAGCAAATGGTTCATTTGCCATTACATCTGTAAGCAATTAGGTGTAATTATTTAAGCCGATGAGGGCAGCTTCAAAGGGTAAAATCCCCCCACGATGCTGCTTCAGCTGGGATTGTTTCGCTGCATTATTTTCTTTCTTGTTGTTTGTCTTCATTTGATCAGGGCGGTCTGCACTTTGTCTTGCTACGCATTACGCTCTGTTTATTCAAATTGCCAACCAAATGGTCAGTGTACATATTATCTTGGTTTTGTTTGCTTGTGGGACTCTGACAAATCCTTTTATTCATATCCACCCAAACAGTTTCTCAGACGTCACCGCACGCAAAACTGACGCCTCGGTCTGGAATATTCCTCCGCAGGCTTCGGTGACCTTAGACTACCTCCCCGTTATGTGCTCTGAATCTGTAGCGCTGCAACACAAACACTGTTGGATTTATACCCTTCCGTGCCCGTTAGAGGACCACGGTGCCTGCGCTGCTTGCTCAGTGATTAACACGAGAAACCCCAGGCTGACAGGCTGGATCTGCCACTCATGTTTATTTAATCGGGGTAAATGTTGGGGGTTCTTGCGGCTCACACAGAATATGTTTGTTTTTCATTAAGTCCCGAGCTCATTGCAGAAGGTCTGATTTGCGCATTGAAAACGCATGTACAGAATGCACGCGAGCCACAGCCACAAATGCACATGGATGCAGATCTGTTGATACACATGGATACAGATCTGTTAACTTTGGTGCTAGTACGATTTTTTGCAGCCAATATGGCTACTGTTGTAAGGCGGAAAGATACTTTTAGCTAGTTTTAGGACTAACTCCAACCTCCCGTCTGCTCTGGCAGCCTGTGTTGTATTGTCACTCTGGACATGTCCCATCCTCCGAGCCTGCTTATTATGCCCAGCGACGCAGCCGTTTGATCGCTGTCTTTGATATGACGTGCGCGGCCCGCGTTGCTTTGTTTCACTCGGGCCAATCAGTTGATGTGCTTCTCTCAGGACGACTGATAAGAGTGAAAGATACAAATGGAACCTGTTCGCTGAGATCTCTCATTTCCCCAGCTCCCCTCAGTCCTGTCAGCGCTTCCAGAAAGAAATGAACTGACCGGGAATCTGAAGTTGTTGAACAACCAGACACAATCAGGAAATCAGATCACCTTACACAGGATATCCCCTCGTCTGTTTTTTTCATGCACCTTCTGACTCAAATGGAAAAATCCCTGCAATGATGAGATTTGTACCAGGAAATTTGCTGGGTCTCTATGTGTGTTTGGGTGCGTGTGTGCATGTTATAAAGTGGAGGCTATTTTTTGTGCTCACAATTGCTGGGAAAGTGCTATCATGAACAAGGAAGAGGGAAACAAAGGCAGGTGAACAAACATCTTGTAGATGGTGTTTCTGTCAGGGGAATAATTTACTGCTTGCCTGCAATGCTTTGCTAGCGTCAGACAACTCCCCCTCCTCCCAACCCCCCTTCTGCGTACACTGCAGACACTGGCTTATCTGCACCTGAAAGTGCTCACCAGCTGTGTGTGTGTGAGTGTGTGCGTGTGTGCGTGTGTGTGTGTGTGTGAGCACCTGCATGCATTGCGAGACACTACAGAAGCTAGATGCACCTTCAGAATAGGATTATAGGAAGAAAGAAATGCACTGAAAGGGGATCCAGTTTAGAAGTTGGGTTTCAGCCTGCGGTTTCCCCTCCGGCTGCAGCTCTACAAAGATAACAGTATAACAGTGCAATATGAAACACTTGATGCTCCTAGTAGTTGATCTCATCCGCAACTGTTTTTTGTTAACTAGGGCTAAGTAAGCGCCCTGTCCATCTGTTGTATAGAGCTCTGCCTCAGCTGCCTCAGCATCCCCTCTCTTGTTTGCCCGGGAATGTAGGATTTCAAATCATTTATTCTTCCTTTTTTTCCACCTTTTGAAGCTGCCAATGAAGTGCTCTTTCTAGAAATTATATGCCCCTTTTATGTCTGCTGGCACTGGGCGTACAGCGTCAGATAGCCTGCTAGGTAGTAGTATATGACTAAGCAGGCTAGACCAGGAATCTCTTCCTAGAGGAATGTCTATTTCACAGATTGAGCTCTTGACTGCTCCACTTTCAACCATGAAATACTGTTTGACATATTCCTTCACTTTTTTTAGCAACCACTGAGGCAAAGTGGCAAAATGATAATTTACCGTGCTGGGCTTGTCACTTACAAAATAAAGATGTTACAGTTCTGCATTTTCAGCATAGTATTTAAATGTGTAAAATGCTTTGATATGACTCTTTTTTATATATGCACCCTTGCTAGCCAGTAAAAATGTGGTAAGCGATTGGAAAGAGTGTTGAGCAACAAAAACATCAAAGTAGCACCTAAAAGAGGAGGGAGCAAAGCTTAAATGTTGGATTTTACTGATGCCTCTCCCGTAGGACAGCCATAATCTTGGACTAATAGAGGAATGTTTGGCATGATTATTCTGAATGCAAAGCCCGTCCACTGAATATGCAGCGACTGAGCGCAGCTCTCAGTTTGTTTTGGAGAAGAATAGCAGGTGTTACGCTCGGTGTAACGGCCACCGCTCAGAGGGCAGTGTTTAATGTGCAGCTAATAATCTCGAATGCTGTTTTCAGCTGTCTTGCCGATGATATTGAAGGACGATGATGTAAATGCAAATGCGCGATCCAGTGCAGTCATTTTTATTGCCTGCCGTCATGCCAGTAAGCGTATTGGAAGAACAGGTTCCCATTTTTTTTTCTGATACTCGATTGAGTATTACTGGACCGATAAGCCTATGCGTGTGCGAGCAAGTTATATTAGTTTTGCTGCCTGTCAGTGTGTGCTGGCTGTGTTAATAGAAGAGGGTGAATGAATGATTTGACCTGACATCAGGGGGTGGTGGTTTCAGATATAGTATCAATAGATGTATTTTTTCTATGTACTGATCAGCTGTATGTATGTGGGATGTGAACTAGTGTGGGTAGCCTGTTGGCCATAATACTAGGACTTTCCTGCTTGCTGCACTGTAGCGTTTGTGTGAGTGATTCGGCTAAGACTGATGTATGAACATAGTCAGATATCATACTCATTAAATTGCCTGAGGCCTAATCAGCATAGATCTCGCCTTCTCACTTCTACCCTTATGTTGACATTTATTCCACGAAGACCAGTCATTTTCTTAACATTCACATTAGCAAATACACTAAGAAGCACAGACTGGAAACTAGTATGTCCATCAAATACAAAAGGAACAAGGACTATAATTGTTCAGAATCGGCCTCAGTGAGAAACTGAATGCACTCTACGCCAACCAAGTGCAAAAATGTATTTAAAGCCACTAACTGAGGCTTTTTAAGCTGTCTGCCTGGTGTGTGTGTGTGTGTGTGTGTGTGTGTGTCAGTTCTTTGCGGTGACATCTTTTTTTTTTTTTTTTTTTTACCACACAGAGCTTTAATACTTCACTGTCGCTATAGATACTAGTTTGGAAATGAAATTTTTTTTGTGATAAAGCTTTGGTGTGATAAAGCTTTCCTCTCAAAATAATGCACCTGTCACTCCATCATGACAGCACATGGTTTTATTATTGAGGTGATTGATGAAGGTCTCTGTAAACCATCGCAGCGATCCATCGTCATATTATACCTGATTAACATGACGATAAATTAAAATAGTCGATCTAGACTAGCTAATTATCATATTTGCCAAACCCAGTGATACCTTTGCAGATCATCTCACCAGCTGTCAACAGAGTGTTTGTCTTTAGTGATGTCAGACACTTTGAAACCCATACACTGTGACAGATTAAACAGAGTAAATACAATGCATGCATGGTGCAGTTAGGAAAAAAGTGAATCTTTTGAAATCTTGAGGCCCTGGTCAAACACCATCAACACAGTCTTGACATTCCTGACACTCTTGACAGTTTTTCCTTTTTCCTGACCGCCCACCTGTGGCATACAAAGCTACAGGTGGGCGGTCAGGTGGATCTTTATTTTTGGAATATGTTGTGTGTAGGCAGCAGTGGTGTTTTTGTTTTATCATGTAGGTCCTGTGTCATTTTGAAGTCAGTAAGATTTATTACCTCAAACCAAATGATTTGATGATTTTTTTTTTTTTTTTTTAGAAAATGTTAAAACAAGCCAGTTCCAACCTTGGCCAAAGATATTCATAGTCAGTATTCATTAATTTAGTTTTGACAGTGAACATGAACCAGGTAACATGCCCCCAACAGGAAAGTCAGTGGTACTTGTGAAGGCTCTTGGCTTCCTTTGGCGGGCTTTACTTGGTCTAGAATCAGATCTGAAATTAGAACAGAACTACAACAAAGTGTATTAAACCATTAAGTTTATGTATTTAAATTGCTTCATCTAATTCCAGCATCATATGACATATGTGATAAGATAATTATGAACTTTGCTGAACAGTGCTCCAAGATGGGACCAGCACCTCAACTTTGCTGCAACAGTTAGCACAATCAGGCTGAAATTCACAAATGAGATGATAAACGCAGACACAGAACTGACTCATGGATATTTTTGCTTGTTTCCTGCAATTCTCTTCTCTCCCAATTCCTTTCTTTTATGTCCCAGAGCAGAGCTTTCTCCTTCAGCTCCTTGGTGATTATCTCAATCTCGTTCTGTCACCTGCTTGAGGAAGAGTCAGTCTCTGCTCTCTGAACAAAACAGTCATACATGTAGCCTGATCGACCACCTTGGCCTTCAATTATTCAAGGTACTTTTTTTTTTTTTTTTTTTTTTAAGATTTTAAGGAGGCATTTTTGGCATTTTCCTTCATTTGACAGTCACAGCACAGAGACGGCCCTGTAGCACACTGCCAAATGTGCTGCAGGCTCCTGAGCAGGTTGGCTCTTCTTATTAGCAGGAACTTTAGCCGCAGGGTCTTCTAACTCTGCAGACAAATATGGATTCAGTTGTGACTAGTATTGGCCTTAATTGGAGGAAAAGTTGAGTTGTGACCATAAGAAATATGTACCGTACAAGTGCACCGGCGAAAACGGTTCTGTTATGGCACCAACTATTGAACATAGAATTATTTTACATGGTTTTTGAAAGCTAAGCGGTGCTGCATTACCATCAGTGGGTCCCAGTTTAACACAGGTATTTTCCATCTCCGCTGTAGGGAGAACTTTGCCTTTGCTGCATGCTGAACTGTACAGATAACATGGTGTGGGGGCTTGTAGCCTTTTGTATAATGGTCTACGATCAAGGGCCATAAAAATGTACATGAATACTAGAGGCCTTATTGTCATGAGGACACAGGTGAAGCTCAGTGACGTTCCATGCTGGAGGAAACAAAGTGGATACAGAAATTCCATTTGGAGATCTCTCCAAAATCTGACAAACCTTTTTTATGCATGTCATTGTTTGCCTGATTAATGCTGATATAAATTTGTCTTACATAGTGTAGACACTTACACATGCATGTCAAAACATGATTTTAATTAGAGTAAGACAATAATGCCAGTAGGGCTGACTATGTACAGGGATAGATTAAGTGCTGATCCTAACCAGTATCTGTCATCCACGACTGCTTGTAGGATGTATGAAGCACTTCACTTATGGTTGATTAAATCCCTGTGGCCATCTTAAGGCAACAGGAGCAGTATGTCATTCCATCTGTGGCCTTCAATTTTAGGAATGTGTTGCACACTTTCAAAGCACCTCACAATTATGCACAGTACCCAGTGCAGGTTAGATTAAATCTTGTGCTGCCACCACCAAGCTCTTGCAGACATTTCCACAAACGTTTTTGATACACACCAAACTGGTTGAATATAACTTGATAAGCTATTCCACACAACTTACAAGTTTATGCAGTGCAAATTATCATCAACCCTCATCTTATCTGCAATATAGAACAGCCTATGGCTGTGACAAACAATCTGGTATGGCAGCGCAGAGGCATGATGGCAATTAGGTTAAATGTGATAGTGATGGGACAGGATAATAATGGGACAAGTGTGTGTGTTTTAAGACAACTCCAGTGTCTGCATTTCTCTCTGGAAATTGAAATAAATAAATGACTTCAGCCAGGATTTTTATGGGGAGTTGTCAGTGTGTACAATCATGTAAACAGGTGGGTCATTTTGCACATTTAAGTGTTGCCAAATTTGACAAACTGAATGTAATTTTTTCACTTTAGGAAAATAACAGGCAACCAACAAAACAATGGAAAATATAGCCACAAGTGGCAATTCCTGGGTTCAAAGCAAACAAAGACCAACAGCTTCATTAAAAATAACTTCAAGGGTATGTTTCAGGGGATGCCTTGGTGGCTCACCAAGGCATCCCCTGAACCAAGGCTAAGTACCAAGGCTAAGTCCTGAACGGGTCCTTGATTTCGAAGAAACTTTATAGTGCCCCCTAGTGGTCGGTTTGAATGAAGGAAGTTAATTGGTCAATATTTTGAAAATGAAATAAAATATCAACAAGCCTTATGCATTTAGTAAGCTTCAATGATGATTCAGTGGATTTTGGGGGAATCAGACCGACGGTCTAGGAGGAGATGTCAAAAATTTGTTTTTCAAAAAAATTGAAATGGTGGAAAATCCAATATGGCAGACCTAATGGATTGTAGAGGCAAATTTGTAGAGTGAGGATTCATGCATTTCTGTATCGAATTTCATGTAAATCGTACTTACGGCATAGGAGTTATGAATTTTTAAAGTTCCAAATTTTGATCAGTAATTGTAGTACCCCCATTAGGCTGTAGTGTAGCATCAGGGGAGCATTTGCACACAACCTTCAACCAATGTGCAAAATTTCATGTCACTACCATTTACCATCTCATAGGAATTTGTGAAAACATTTCTGAAAAAGAAGAAGGAATAATGATAATAATAATTTAATAATAATAATAACAATAACAGTATTATTAATAATAATAATAATAATAAACCAGTACAAAAACAATAGGGTTTCAGCCCTATGAGCTTGAACCCCTAACAAGTTTAATTATTCTACAAAACACAGACAGCTCTGAACAACATGATGGCTTTCTAATTTTTGAACATTCCCATAAGGGTCTGGTTCCATGACAACTGTAAGTATCTAAAATTCCCACATAGGTTTTAACTCTTGAATTGCTCTTTATTAAAGTTGCTATTATCACATCTTCAATTGATTTCATTACCACAAAAATCAGCATTGGTGCACAAGCAGCACTCAGAGCTTACTTAATGTTATTTCTCACCCGCTGAAAATGTGATCACCAAGTGAAAGAGTCTCTAAAGAATGGCAGAGAATTTACTGCTCAAGTTAACCAGATGGCTGGACATAATACGAGCTGTTGTCCTAGTGTATCCCACAAGGAGAGATTGTACTTATCAGTCTTTATTAGCATTCATTAGATCGTTAATTATTGTTTACTTTGTTTATTGTCTTGTAGAGTTAACTATTGTATTGTCAGCCAGACAGTTGTGAGACATGTTTGTGTGTGTGTGTGTGCATGCGTGTGTGTACCGTTGCAGATGTGCTTTCAGCTTGATGCTGAACGCAGCAGTATCATGGGAAGCCAGATTCATTAAGCCTCTGGTGCTTTTGAGTGCTCTCTCTCCCTCTCACCGTCTCTGTCTATTCCTGTGTCTGCCACCCACTCTCGCTCTCTGCTGGGAGCCTAGTTTGTGTAAACTAATTAAATTGTCTCAGTGAGAGAAGTTGATCAGACTCTTTTGATCAGGCTCTCACAAGCCTGTCTCCTTGGCATCTTAAATGCCAGCAGGCTCTGAGAGACGAGAGAAGGTCCAGCTTGTTAAAGCTACTACTGTAGATTGTGAGTTCAGAGTGCCCCGGCACAAGGAGGGGTGGCGACGGAGGTTCACCAGGCCAGTTTCAAGTGAGAATGAAGTGAAAAAGAAGGAATTACAGAGCTGAGCAGAGAGCTGAAATTAAACCTGAAATGTGGGACATACAGAGAAAGGTAGAAAGAAAAAAAAAGAATGATAGAGCTAATGGTTTTCCAAGAGAAGTTGCTAATAGTGTAATGGCACAAGCTGCCCAAATGGAGATCTTTGGAAAGTTATCGCAGCCTAGTTTGAGAGGGTACAAGGCTGCCAACTCAGTGTTTCATGTGGATGGGTGTTTACTGTCCCATGAACACATGGGAATACATGGGAGATGTTTTTGTTTGTAGGAGTTTGACATGATTACTTTAAAGCAAGCACATCACTGATTGAAACTCAGTGCAGGACCTCACATGCAGCAGTCATTATTGAGCCCTGCTCCTGGACTTTAAACCACTATGTGGCCACATTGTGTTCACTATCCAGTCCTCATCATTATGCACTGACTCATTTCAGCTTTCTTACTTAAAACCATATTTCTGTTTTGGCCGGCATTGCATTTCATTGTTTCCATTCAAACCCTCCATGACTGTGAAAGTGCCTGCGTACAGTCGTCTTGCTGCTCCACATTTATTGCAAGCTCAAGACAAAGCATTGTAATTTGTCGCCTATTCTGGAAGAGCTTCTTCACTCTCTCTGTGCGAATTGTTAATGAGCTGCTTTGGAATATTGGGCAGGAAATTGCATCTAGCTCTCTGTATTAATCTACTGCAGGCAGCTTCTGCCCTTAGATAGTACACAAGTTTGAAAAGACTTCAGCTTGACTTGACAAGCGTATCTGTTTATCTGCTTTGATAACAAATGAGTACTGAAAGTAGTTAAGTAAATTTATTAAGACGAATCACTGCAGCTTTAATGTACGCTATTTAACAGGATGTTTGATTTGGGGAAAAACCTTATCTCATATTAGATGTAATATATTAATTATTTCCACGCAACAAACTCTATGATTTCAACATGCAACTGAAGAAAATCACCTAGCTTGAAACAGCTCTGAATTGACTCATTCTAAGGATACCTGCACACATGAGTTTCCCCTAAATGCCACAGTATAATTAATTTGTACAATGCCAGGCAATCACAGAAATGAAAGCTGCTGGAGAGTGAGCCATATTGAGCAGTTATTTTCCTTTCAATGCCATCACAAGAAGCTGAAATAAGGAATTTGTCTTGCCATTGTTCAGTGAACAAGCAAAACATGTTGTGCATAATTTATTCCAGGCAATCAGTTGGTTTAGCAGCTTAGAACCACACAGAAAGCTGGCACAATGGAACCTCTCTCAGCCCCGTCATAACTTTGTCACTTATTTTCTGTGCTGACAATGCATGTCATGTTGCATTATTTGCGTTGGATGAGTGTGGGAGGAAAAGGCAAACACGATTAGTTGACGCATGCACTTGTTTGCCTATGAGAGAAATGAGGCCTTTAGAAATGGCTTTCTGACTCAGTGCCAGCAGCACACCCACCAACCCATTCTTCTGATAGCACTGCAGAGCCTTAACACTTGCGCTCGAAGGTTGTGCTCCACATGCATGCTAAGGTGGCTTCAAGGTAGTCCATTGGCTTCTAACTATTGCTGCTTGAGACATGGTGGACTTCACACCAGTGTTGCAAACCTTGCAGTGAGGAGTTTATTGTTTTAAACTCTCTTGATTTGCTCTCATAGGTATATTATACACCGAACATAACCAAGCTGTGGATTTGGAGTCTCATACTAATTTTGTATGGCTTCTGTGACACTTCATGCCCATAGGCAAGGTCTTGTAGGTTGGTGCTTACTCCAGCTTGTGTGCTGCCCAGGAAAACTCGGAAGAAGAAATACAAACACCTAAGCACCCCCAAGGATGTTCTTACCCTTTAGTTTACTGCCAAATGGACTGAGACAGAATTGAGCAAAACAAAATGGAGAAAAATGTCTCAGTATGCATGAGACCAGTAACAGGGTCTACAATGCAGTCTAGCTGTTGGGCATTGATCCTAGGCTTCTGATAATACAGAATATAACAAAATAATCTTATCTTAATATTGTATTCCCTTCAGCACAGCTATGGGGAATCTAGAGAGCAAAAATAGTAAGTAAAACTGTGTATGCTACAGTTTTGTTAGACTTTTTCAGCGCCAGAAAGGCCATCCTGTTGATCTTGTTCTGAAGCCAAACAATAGTCAGAGGCATGAGGCCTGCCCACTATCACAGCGTTGATGGCTGTATTCCTCTTAGGCTAAATGTTATGAAACCATATGGTGCAAACTTGAGAAAACACCCAAAGAGGGCAAAAAACAAGCAGTATAACTTAAAAAACAAAAAAACAGTTACTATAGTTTATTATACAGTACGATATGGTGTGATATGACACAAAACATTATGATCTGTTATGATATGATACGACACAGTATGACACAACACAATATAACACGATACACTATGACACAATACGATATGACCAGATATGATACAATATGACCTGATACGATATGACAAGATAATATGACCTGATATGATATGACACGTTACAGTATGATACCAAACAATATGATCTGATACAATATGACCCAATGTGATATGGCCTGATATGATACAAGACAATATGATATGACACAATAAAATGTCATATGATATAAGGACCAATAAAATAAGATATGTTAAGACAAGATAAGATCAGATATAGTAAACTATGGTATGATATTATATGATACAATATGATGTGATAAGAACATCATAGGGAAAAAAAAAAAAAAAAACATTTGCGCAGTCATTGTTCCTGTAGCTTCCACATCAACCATATTACAGGGTATTCACGGCAGATAATTTAGGAAAACTTGTCAAACAGTTTGCATGGGTGTATTGACATTGCATTTACAGTTGTGGAAGAAGTTATTTTTTGAAATCTCACTGCCCACTCGTGTGATAGTTGTTGCTCTTTTTCATGTCTTTTTCATGTCGGATAGCCAAGATAGGAGGTGTGAGAATGACATCAGATTCAAATCCGCTTGCCTCCACAGCCCTCTTGTTAAAACAGTATTTCACAAGGTATTGGCATGTCAGTAGCACAGCTGTGTGAGTTTCATACTGTACCCTTCAACAGTCAGCTGTTGAGCCAACAAGTCAGCCTCCACACTAAAGTGTCACAGTTGCCTCACTGGCTGCTTCAGGAGCTTAATGCCTCCCTGAGGGTATTAGACCGGTGGCGCTTTGCTCTACTGCAACCCACAATGCAACAAAACAAGTTGCCCCGTACAAATAATGGAACTGATACGTTCCATAAGTTTTACCTTGGATGGCTACAATACATTACACAGTCTCTCAGCGGCAGATGAGTTGTTCTATCGATTGCTCCTGTCAAACTGTATAACCCCATCTGTTTAGAAAATATCTTGCAATATTGGAGTCAGGGCTTATCGTATTGGTTTGTTTTCACAATCCAATTTTCTCTATGAAGAGAAATGTTCTCCGGTATTGTGGTTGTGTGTTGACAGGCAAACTGAACTTCACATTGTTGTGCTTCTTGCTGTGCTCATCTATTTCCCTGCTCAGAACATATGCCTCGAAGGTGAATACAAGACCAGTAGAGGTTTCCACTCATCTCTATCATGCCTACAATGCCTCTCTCTCATTCCTTGACTGTTGCTCGGTATCCTCACTGTGCAGTAATGACATATGCAAGACCTTCCACTGCTCAGGTGCTGTTTGAAACTCACACCTTTTTTTTCCTTACAGTAATCTCGGTGGTAACTTGGTAACTAGCACTGAACTCTAAGATAAGTTCTTAGGCAGTGAAACAGTATGCACCCACTCATCAGATAGATTGTGCCATGTTGTTTTGTTTGATGTCTCGGTGTATCCTTGTATTACTTGTATGTGAAATAGCTCAGTGATGATGAGATTAAATAGCAGACTGTTGGGAAGCAACAAACAGGTAACATGGCAGGTTAAACACAGCAGCATAATCTTGCAGCCTAATAGTCTACCACATGTTCATCTGTTTAATTATTTTTTTGTGTAAATGATGAATTATTTTTCTAATTTGCAACTTAAATGCTAAATTTAAAAAAAAGGATTTTAAAAAAAATGTAGTTTAATAATGAATGACATTATCCAAAATCTAGTACAGTCAGCCAACAGGTCAGACCCTTATTTCCATTCCAGTGAATCAGCAGTCCCACAGAATTGCTTTTCTATCTCAGTGGCCCAGGTTGCCATGGTAGTTAACAATGCTCATTTAGGTCAAAGCCAAAAATAAAACATTCTTGACTCTGAGAGAGAAAGACCACTAAATCAGAGATCAATTAAGGTCAAGGCTTTTATATATTTTATACTTCTGGCATGCTTGTGGTACAGACAAACTAAACAAGCTCCAGAATCTCTGTGCTCGGGAGGAGCAGACTGTCTGTGGATGTGAATCAAATTCATAATTAAAGATTAGACGTGCCAAATAGAGGCACTACTTTGCAAAATGTGTGGTTTTAAAGGCAAAGTTTGTGAATGAATTGTGAGAATAGCAAAGATGTTTTGTCGAATTCTGATGAATTAACTTCTTATGGGCCGTTGGTTCTTATGGTTCTTATAGATTGCAGAGCAAAATGCATTAAAATAAGTTTCAATACGTTTTAATTACCTGTCTGTCTGATTAAGTATGCAGTTTCTTGTAGTTAATTAATACCCCAGAGCAGGTGTGGATGTGGCACTTGTGATATTTTCATGTGCATAAATGTCCTTGTCCATGTACATAAATACAGATTCAACCAATACCCAGCTCACAAAAACTCTTGCTTGTGCTGCTCTGAACACTGGTTCATTTACTAGGAAAAATCCGCTGGCCCACAGGCAGTGATGCTTTGTATGTATTGTATCTGTTAGCAGCAACAGCGGGTTACAGACAACATAACCTACAGATACTCAAACTTCATCACCTGAAAATCCAAAGACACTACGTGACAGTACTGACCACCATAGCAATGAATGCTTATTACCAGAGATGTCACCACAATAATAATAAAAAAAATACAAAAAAACCTCCACAAGGATTAACATTCACTTCTCTAGCTACTATAGAGAGGACAGTGATTATTCTTATTTTTATGACTGAACCCTGATCCAAACACATGGATTAATCTTTTAAAGTCTTTGAATTGAAGTACCACTGCTTTATAGCAAAGAAAAATCCAAATGTTTTAATAGATTCCCTCGTACTTAATGGACACAGGCTCTGCTCACTACAATCAAAATTGGCTATTTTGAATGGGTATTCAGCAGTGTTTTTCAAGCAATCTCTCAAGTATCTTAAAGAGGAGGTTTCCTCAGGTATGGCGATTTAATGAAGCTTAGGTTAACTGCCAGTGAACCATATAATTGCAGAGCTGAAATAAAAGCACAGCTATGCTCTTAAATAGGGCTTGTGTTACAGCTGATATGTGCTGTAAAACACAATGGCCAGTGGCAGTGATAACATGCTCTTTCCTCTGTTTTAATGAAGGGTCTCTCTTGCTTTTGTCTCTGCAGAACGACATGACACTGAAGCCCCAGGAGCGGATGGACAACCAGGCGGGGCCCCTGCACAAGAAGAGGCCCTCCAGGGTCCCCAATGGCCTGAGCCTGGAGCCCTGCAAGAACAATCACCACCACCATCAGCCTTCGGACCAGGAGAACAACCCCCGCCTGGTGCACACACGAGGGAAGAGGAAGAAGAAACACCTCCACAAGAAACACACAATGGTAGGTTTAAATTCGTTTATACTGCCTCTGCACAGTTTTGACAAGAGTAATCATATTGCAGTAGATTGTATGTGGCACATCTCGCCAAATCCTGCAGTTGGGATATGAATTGTGATACGTGTGGATACAGTCTTTTTGACACACTGTAATTTCACCACACACTTTCCAAAAACTGAGTGGGAAGAAAATGAGATGCTAATGCTCAGGGTTTAGTCAGTGTGAATAAAATGAAAGATTTTCGCTGACATGCAGCTTGATTTCTGTAGCAAGGGGTTCAGCGCAGCACCGGAATACCTTGTTGTTTTATCAAGCTGAGAAAAGAACACACCATTTGGAAATCACAGTTGTCAGTATAGTGACTTCAATATTTTATTTGTTTTTTTGACTCGGTTCTCTCTGCTTCAGTGCAGCCAGTTTGTGGTTTGTTTGATTAAGTGTATAGTTAAGGGAAATATGAAACCATTGGGATTATGTTTGATGGATGCAGTTCACTGCAGTGTTAGTTCAGTTCACAAGCACTGGACATGGGCCTGCAGTAATGTTTGGCCTTGGTAAAAAGATAGAAGCCAGTTTTGACGTTTTTGTTGTTGGGAAGTTCGGTAGTTGACAGCTGTGAAAGTTTCACAGACTTTTCATTGGCTGCATGTTGTGATTTCCTTAGGTTTCTCAGTTTCTTACAGTCACTCAGTTGGCGGTTTTAGGGGAGATGCCATCCCTCTTGTTGGCAAAACGACCAAAATGCATCCCCTTTGTTAACTTGCCATCCCTCTATCCACCCCCTAGTAGCAGAAAGAGTGCAGGGCAGAGGGGACGTTAAGTTGCATATGTTAGTCTAGTCTGCCTGACTGATTGAGCCTTTATATGAATGAGTTTTATGTAAGTTAGAATCTATAGCCCCAACCACAGAAATATCAGTAACCTAACTGTGTTGTGTATCGATAAATCCATGACACCTTCTGTGGTGCCAGACAGATTCATAAGTGTGCCTTTTTCTCTCAGTCCCTCAGTTTCGTCTTGGATCTATAATATTCTCTAAACTATATACTGTAAATACTCAATTCTACACTATATTGTAGCCCATATAGTGTATGGGCTACAATATAGTGTCACCTTAATGATCAAAGTGAAAAGTAGCAAAGTGTAGTGACTCATTGCTGCCTGTAGTATTCCTGTAACAGTCCTTTAATATCTCTGTGATCATTCAGTAGCACCTGAAAATATACCCCAGACCAAGTCACCTCTACAAAAAAATATTTTAGAGGAGACATGACGACAGATATAGTTTTTACTATAAATATTTGGTCTAACCTGGGAGTGGAGCAGGTAATGTGACTGAGGAAATTAATCTGTGCTGACCGCACATACTCAGCAGCTACAGTTACACAATTTGAGGTAAAGTTTATACCATCAAAACTACGGTGTGTTTTGAAAAGAAGCACTACTAAATTGCTTAATGCACATCAAATAAAAGCATTGGCCTCCACAAAATATTTATTTATCCTAATAGCAGTTCTATTAAATGGAAATTATAATCTCAATTATAATATTAAGGATTAGACCAGGCCTGTTCGATAATCCTGCAGTCCTAATATAAGGTAGGCATGCAGAAGTGGGTTCGGGCAGACGCGGGTCTCTCTTACTCTCTAGCACAAAGGCAGACGAGGGGAAAGAGAAAGTGCAGCAGCAGCACAACAGAGCCCTGGTCAGAAATTAACAGAGCTTGGAGCAAAAGTGCCCTTGAATACTCATAAACAAAAACTTTTTTTTTTTTTTTTTGTCTGCTACTTCAGCACTACAGACAGCAACCCCCACTCCCACCCCCAAATCACCTACTGTTTAAATGGATGTGTGTGTTGGTTGGTGGTATGGAAGCAGGGGCAGCTCCCATTGGGCTATCCTTTTTGTTAAAAAAATATTCAGCATCTATTACAACAAAATTGAATGGACTACAAATATCGCTGATTAAGTGACGGCTGTCTAGCTGAGCAGTTCAATTCAGATGCAGTATGTGGAGTTAATTAATGTTGCTGTCACAGCATGTGCATTAAGTCACAATAAGGCTAAAGATCTGTGCAGAGGATGCTTTAACATTTGCAGGCAAGGGAGGATCTGTGTCAATCTCCTGATGTAGCACGCTGGTATAACAGAAGGCCTATTGATTAGTGGAGTTATTGTTAACAATAGGTGCTTAAACTTATGGTTTGAGTTTTAAAGGTTAGCCACTCTTGCTGTTATTTTCTTTTGGGAGTGTTCAAGCAGTTTAAACATTTTAGGGCACTCTCAGATGATTTGGTAGACGATTTTCCATGCAGCAGCTTTTTCAAGTCTTGTTTCAGATAATTATTGTACAAACAAGTACAATTCCTTGTTGAAAAGAGTGACACAGAATTCAGAAACAACTGATTGTCTAGATCACCTGTATGTATTTTATCACTACAGATACACAGCACAGCTAGGACTTCCGACTGAACCAATAATGGTTAGGTTGACTGCTTTAAAAAAAAAAAAAAAAAAAAAAAAGTCAAAACGCTCTACCAATGTGAAACATAGCTGCAAGGGTACATGCATGCATGTATATGTGTGTGCCTGCATGGCAAGGTCACAAGTTCACTGATGAATATTTATGGTGCAGTGATGCAGTGGTGTCTCTTCACCAGCAAGGGCTATCTGTTACAGCACTTTGCCACTGTTGCCACACACACACACACACACACACACACACACAAATACACACAAACACAGAACAGACAATCAGAGGTTATGGTTTGCCATTTCTCCAGGAGAGGGTCAGTGTTCCTGGGGCTGTATATGCTTCAAGGACATGTTTCTATGGTTCGCTACAGGACAACACAGACATGGGAAAGCAGAGGCACAGGCACACCTTTGGCTTAAACACACACTCTGTAGAGGTTTTGTAGCAGTGGCAATAATAGTGAAGTGTGTAATTGTGTTTTTTTTCGTTTTGGTTCCTGTTTTGCTCCCTGATTTAGCCCTAGTGCATGTTGTAGCACCAAAACTTCTCTATTCCTCCCCCATGATTGACCGTCCGTCACATGCAATTTCTGAGCCTCTGCTGGTCTGAATTTTGACACTTAGGTCAGAGATTTTGAATATAAACCTGATTGGCCCACGTTAGCACCAGCACCAGGCCAACAAGACCCTAAGCTTCACTTTCAATGTCTCAGACGCTGCTGGGTCAAATTAGATGAATTGATTTTACACTGATATCCAGCGTCTACAAAATGAAACTGATTGGTTCACAGTGCCTACATTAGGCACAAAAAGTCACCAAACATCAAGCAGCAATGTGTCAAACATCACACATTACACATGCAAAAAAAAAACAAACAAAAAAACAAAACATCTCTATCTTTGCAAAATTTTCTCCATCTTGATTGTATTATATGCTAGATTTTTACTCCTGCAGTGAAGCAACTATGGTCATGTTCTTGCTGTAGCTGTCGTCTGCTCTTGAATACATGAAACACCACATCTGTAGTCATGAGTAATTTGGAAAACTGTCCCAGCTGCTTTGAAAGGCTCCTATTTTTACCCGGTAAGGTGGAAGAGAACATATAGCACATAGTAGTTGTGTGAATACGGTGTGACCTTTCCAGCAGGCCTCTGTTGTGAGGGCCGTGACTGCAGCCTGCGTGTCATGTCTCTCGCTGTACTGCCTAATGGACAGATGGTGCTGCTGTACCTGCCAGTTTCAAGGTTGTCTGACACTGCTGTGATGGGTATTGTGTGTTTATGCGGTACGTAAATTATGGCATACAGTGTACTGTTGTGGAAGCTTGTGTGCGGAGGCTTCACTGTGTGTGTGTGTTTGTCTGTGGGTCTGTGTGTGTATTAGACACTTTGGCAGATGGGCGTGTTTGGCTGTGGTTGTGTGTGTGTGTGTGTGTGTTGCTCATGAGTGGTGGTTAGTGCTGCTGGCTGAGGTGGGAGCCCATCCCTGCTCGCTGTCTCACTCTCACACTGACACACACACACACACACACACTCACACATCCAGTCACATATAAACTGTATTTTCCCTCCTTCTTTTTTTCTTTCTTTCTCTCTTTTAGTCTCTGATACACTCACACTCACACACTAGGCCTGGGTGATTTGGGATGCTGTGAAACAATACTGCTTTCTAAACTTAAGGAAACAAGCAAAAAATTAAAAAAAATTAGGCATGAAACATTTTAAGGAATGATATTTTAGAATTTTGCAGTTGTGTTTTACATCACAACTAACACTACTATTCTGTTTAACTCTGTTTAACTAATGTTTGATTATTTAACAGAATTTTGCATAAATTAATCATACATATTGACGTGAAACCATAACAGGAACAATGAGTGGCTAAATGCAAAGCGTTCTCGCATCGATGTCATCAATGTTAGCTCCATAAATTGCAGTTGGCCCCCTTAATCTCAATTGTCAAAACAATGGTTATGGTAATACTGAAAGTGATTATAATCACTCATTGTCTTTGGCTCTGAGGGCAACTAAAAGCCCAGACAGCTACATGTTAACCTTTCTCAATAGCGCAGAATAGATTTTGTTCAGGCAAGATGTAGATTTACCTATCAACCTCATTGCTCAATAACACATAATCTGTCACGCTTTATGACATATGCATAATTGAAAAGATCCTCATCTGCGCCCTACGCCGCCCCCTTTTGTCCTTTGTGAGGAGAGGAGAGAAACATGCCGCCGAGTTATCTTGCAGAACTATTATCTTTTCTTTGGCTTGGCTATAAATAATCGTTAAAGCATTGTCCTCCTACAAGGTTACATTTTAAATGTCAGAGGTCCGTCTCAAGGTTTAATTCTCCATTTGGGAAAACTGCAGTCTGGGGAGACTGCTTGTTATCTGCCTTTTTTTGCCTCCAATTTTAAACGAAATGAGGGAGAGAGAAAGAGAGAGAGAGAATTTGATGTTGAATAAAGCAAGAGGTGTTTTTTTTTTTCTTCCCTTCTTCCAGTCGAGCACAGATTGCAGCAAATGTTTTCGATCTCTGGCACTGACCCAGTGTGCTGAACTCTGAGATATTGTGAGCTCTGGGGGAAGGGTGGGGGGTATAAAGAAATGTTTATGAGCGCCTCTGACATATCGCCTCACAGTGAAAAAAGAGCCCAGATAGAGGAAGCTCCAGTGGAAATGGATGAGAGTACAGTAGCAAGCTGCAATTTATATGAGTCTCTAGTTCCTTCTCTTTTTTCAAATTGCAAGGAGCTTTTCTCACTGGTGTGTTTTCCTTTTCTTTCTTTTTTATGGTTTAATGGTCACCTGTGACATTGCATTACTGGATATGCACAACTTGCTTTTGTACACAAGATTTAGGGCTACATTTAGTGTTGCTCTTTAAAAAAAAAAAAAAAAAAAAAAAAAAAAAAAAACAGTCAGAGACCTTGACGGTCACGGGGTATTGAGCTAACCGTTGCTTTTTGAGGCCATTTGGCTGAAGGCAGTGCGTGTGTGTGTGTGTGTGTGTGTGTGTGTGTGTGTGTGTGTGTGTGTGTGTGTATGTGTGTCAGTGTGTGTGTGTGTGTGGAGGTTGAACTGGTTTATGCACAAACAAGCATGCAGCTATATGCATGCACAGACAAACAAATACACTGACATAGGCATGATGAAATTGATGCAGATGTAAGTGCTCTCTATTTGACTTCAGTGTGTATGTGTGTGTGTGTGTGTGTGTGTGTGTGTGTGTGGGGGGAACGTCAGCGCATATCATGAGAACAGTGTTAAGGCAATGTGATGGGGGAGTCGGCATTCAGCTTGTGTGTGTGTGTGTATGTGTGTGTGTTTGCATGCTGTTCGCATATTGCAACATGAGCTACTATATGACTAACTTTGCTTTGTATGAGAGCAGCAACTGCCAGATATACAGTATATATATATATATATATATATATATTTTTTTTTTTTTTTTTTTTTTTTTTTTTCTGAGTCATTATGCAAGTTTGTCAGGAAGTGTAAACGAGGATTGTGGGTATTGCACAGTCTGGCTCCATATGCATATATCTTTTATTTAAATGACGTTTCGGCCTTAAGGCCTTCTTCAGCATTCTTTCCATATGTTCATGGAGGCAGTGGAATTTGCAAGGGTTCATTCCAGATAAAGGGAAAGTCACAGAATTTCTGTGGGTAAGTTATTGAAGATTCTGAAATTTTGCAAATGGTTCACTTCACAGGAATATAGCAGAATGTATTTTGTAACTTAATAACAAAGTATTTTAGAACTTAAAACAAATTAATTGCATTCGCTGATGGTTTTTCTGACATTTTCACAACAGGGAGCCCAACTGTAGTGCAAGCTAGTACTCAGTTGAAATATTTGTTTTCCGATAAATCACAGTCTTAGAATCCTGAGAATTACCTTTCAATATACGTCTTTCTCAACGGATGTGTGAAGATTTTTGCTAAATGTTATTTTAAGCATGTCTCCCAGTCGAGAAGTAGACAAAAGCAAAGCTACATGTGAACTGCAAAATTGCTTTTGTAACTGAAATATCCCTACCTGGATTAGTATGGAATAAAATTGAATGAAAGTTGGTATTGAATCTAATCAGTACCTCCGTTAATCAGAATTTAGTCTAATTGGGAAATCAGTGCCAGTACCCAGCTATAGTGGAAGCTGAACCAAAACCAGTGGCATGTCAGACAACACAGAGGGGATTTTTACAAAACTTGAGGAGATGCTCAAAGTCACCATGGAACGACAGTTTCTGGTCAAAACAAGGTGACACATTTGTTACTGACTGGCCCGGAGACTGCATCACTCATGGGGGACAACATGTTTGCTGTTGCCTTGCTTAAAGATGGATGGATGTTTCCAACACTCGGGCGTGTGTGTGTGTGTGTGTGTGGTAGTGGGGGGTGTTGTCCTGTTCTGGTAGGGCTCTATTCTGCTCAGTGATGTTGGAGTGGTGGCCTGTGGCGTGTGGCGCTTTGTAGTAGAGCTCTGGTGAACAGAGGGGCGTGCTGTGAGGCCCATCTGCTCTCTGGCACTGGGGGAGTGGGAGGCGTGGTGGTATAGTGGTGGTGGGCAGGGGGGTTCAGAGATAGCGAATGTTAACCCACCACCCCACCCCCCCTTCTCACTCCCCAGTCCGCCCACCTGCCTGTCTGTCTGCTTTGTGTCCATCTGTCTGTCTGTCCGTCTGTCCGTCTGCCTGGTGGTGTCTCTTTCTCAGCCATTTGGATGTGATTCTCTGTGACGCTGACACACTTTCCACACTGTCGGGTGCAAGATCGTGAGGTTCAAAAATGAGCAAATCTGTTAATGGCGGCATCTCAGTGTTGCAATCAGTGCATTTCATTGCAATAGTGTAAGTGTAGCATGCATCATATTTTATCTATTATTACCTCAATAATGTATGTGAACATGTCAGTTGCAGTTGCATCAAAAACATATATATTATGTTATTCACGTGGACTACGGTAAATCTGAAATTTGTATGTTTGCCATGGGAGAAGACTCTCTCAATACTCTGCTTTTAGATTCTGTTACTGCCTACATCACTTCATTTACTACGTCTTTGTCAGAGATGCATCAGGATGCTTTACCATTTACACTACAAATAATATGTGGTCAAAAGCATCCCAGACCACCTTGGCAGGTGGTTTGAGTGATCGGATCACAGTGCATTTTGTGGTCCTTTACACTTGCATTAGCGCTGTCCACTTGTGATCTGCTCACCTTAAATGCATGTTAAAACCAAGTGTCAGCAGGATCTATAAACCAGATTAACCAGCCACAGATTCTGATAGAGCTTCATGGTAAGTACTGTTTGAGCAACCTTAAAATACACAGCATGCAAATCAGTTACTCCAGAAAATGATATATTTGTATTTGCATTACTTGGTTGACCGGTGAAATTTTCACTCTGCTAGACGTGAGATTCTCTACCATCTGTAGTCTACCGCCATGGAGTGATAACACGCAGAAAGTTGTGGATTTCATTTTGTTGCACTTGGCAACAATGTCTGCATCTGTGTTACTAATCACCGTCAGCTTCGTTTTTGTATGTTTGCTTCAAGATACACCGGTGGAAAACTCTGCATCTCTACAACTGTATCACGGATTAAAAGCGGTGCAAGCATTAAGAATGGTGAGCAGCTTGTGTTATTATACTAAGTGGTTAGTGTAGAATGCAGTACAATGTAATGGGGCCAGCAAGGAGTTTCTGTCATTGAGCAGACCACTCTGCTATTTCTGTTAATTGTTCTGGGAGCTGAGGAGGTTTTCATGTCCTTTATGAGCCTATTCGAAGTCATTCTCTGGAATTATGATACCTCTTAGACAATTACAACCCCCCACCCCGGCACCACACACACACTCACACACATTCACGCACATACCTCCCCTCTCCTCCTCTTCTTCGCGCATACACATGCACACACATGCACACTTCTTGTCTCTCTGAATTTCACTTGGTATGCCGTTCATGGTTTTGTTTGTCACATCGTTTCGTTATATAGCTGTACTTCCACTGAATGGCACACACACACACACACATAAAAACAGACAGTCATAAACATATACCGTAGGGTGGCTGTTCAAGTGCCACCTATTCTCTCCCACCCCATTTTGGGTGACATTGTTTTCACAGCTCAACGCATCCATAGGTCTTTCATCTCTCTCTCTCTCTCTCTCTTTCTCCACCAGAGACATAGACTGACATAGAGAGCTTCCTCTTTTTTTTTTTTTTTTTTTTTTTTAGAAAACAAGCCTGCAACCACTTTACTGCTGTTCCCATTTGTCGATCACACCTTAAAAATGGGGAACAATCCACATACAGACATACAGCCTCCCCTGATGGAACACCCTTGCCTTAGCCCTGCCACAGGCCGGATTACCTTTCACTGTCAGTTTGTTATCAGTCTGAACTGTCATGTCAGCCTGCTGCTGGATTGACGCCCAGTAATGGCATCAACCTGAAAAACACAAATAGCAGATCTCCCAGGTTGGTCGTATTGTGTGTGTAAATATTTGGACCCAAGGTCTGATTTTGTCGGGACAGGGGCATGCTCGGTGCCTTGCATGCTTTTAAATCTGCTGCGCATATGTAATATTACGTTCAGCAATTTCAGCTTTGCGGGTCACCCTTAATAAGCTTATCCGCTAAGCCAATAAGCAATTCAAAGAAAAGCAGCGTCCTGATTGTCAGATAAGATGCTAAATCCATTCTGGTGGGGGCCTCGGTTATGGGGATGATAATTGTTGCTGTCACAGTGGTGGTTTACAGTACTGGATCAAATCGAATCCAATCATGATGGCTCATTTTGTGGTCTTTGTCTGTTTGTAACAGCACTGCGCAGTATGTTCCTGTTTACTCAGAGAAAGAGGTGTATGTGTGGAATCGAATAGTGTGCACCAAGATGACTTGCTGTGAGTGTCATTACGGCAACGCTGAGGAGCTGGAGTCATCTGTCAGCTGCTGACAGGTGTCAGAAAACTCCAGTGTGTGTCAGCACTGCCACAGATCACAGCTCAAACACACACTTCATGTAGTGTCCCGCTTGTAGCCTGTGTTGGTGTGTAACAGTGATGCCATGTGTGCGTAGGTGCTCTCTGACAAGATGTGATGCCGGGGCTCCACAGCCCGGCCCATCAAACTTAGTACAGTGTCACCTCTCTTTTGTAACGACGGGCCCCCCTCTTTCTGGAGGCCCTCTGAAAGTAGAGCCCCCACACCCACCCACATACTAGCTACTCCCCTGCGTGTCTTACTGACGGCTTGTGTGTTTATCACGTCTCTGCTGCCAACCGCTAGTCTGTACCACGAGCCCCTGATGCTGTTTGACAAGTCTAGGCCAACATGTCTTTGAAAATGGTTTAATGTTTCGTGCCCCCTCCCGGTCTCTACCGTCCTGCCCCACATTGAAAAACCTTTTCTTTTGAAGTGTCACTTGTCACTTTTTTTCCGAGGGAGTGGTTTGGGTGGGGTGTCGGGCTCCCTGCTTGCACGACTGTTAAATGAAGGCGGTGGAGGGGGATGGAAGGGATGAGGCAGGCAGACAGACAGAAAGACAGCTTCTGCTCTCTGTACTCACTGTCCAACCTGATGCTTGCCCCCTGTCTTGACAACCCTCACAGTCATTTTGTGAAAAATTAAGCTGTGGCACTTTATACCAAAGTGTTGGCCACTTAAAGCGCAGGCCCATCTCAGCTGTCAGTCAGTGGCGGGTGGTGGGCCGGAGGTGTTTTAAGAAGCTTTTATCACGGCTGTCCAGCCCCTGTCATAGGCAGGCCACTCCAGCACAGCAGCCAGACTAAGTCTAATCCAATCTGCCGCTGTTTATGACACACAGGCCCAGAGATGAAATGCTCAAGATAGTTCAAGTCTGTTTGGATTTGGAAGTTTTTTTCCTCTGTTTTTTCTCACCAGAGGTAACCAACACTGTGTAACTTGTGAAGTGCTGTCTCCTCCTCCAGCTGCCCAGGGATCTCCACTGGATGAAATAAAAAATAATAATATTGAAACTTTTTGAAAGTTTCCACTAGGTGAAAGAAAACACAGCGTTTTTTCTCTGTTTGTATTTGAGTGTGTGGAGAAGAAAGAGAGATTGAAGTGAGTGAGGAGACAGAGCAAAACCCTCTCATCATTTATGTGTGTGTGCGTGCATGCTGCAGTGGCTGTGTGTGTGTGCGCAGCGGTAGTCATGCACTCACTCCACCTCTGTCCAAACGACTTGAGCTTTGATAACTTATCTCACTCTCACAGTCCTACTCTTTCCTGTCCACACAAACAAGCATACATATGCACACACACACACACACACACACACACACACACATTGCTGGGCCTGTTTTCTTTTGGCCTTAGTGGTTACTGTTAACAGGGAAATTTCAGCAATGTCTGAATTCCCGGTGTAATGGACCACCTGATGGGATTTAGCCAGTGCACACAAAACACACACACACACACACACACACACACACACACACACACACACACACAGACACTCACTTTCACGCATGCACACACAAACACACACACACTCTGCCCTCGTCTAAGTTGCAGTGCACTAATAGGTTTTAATAAGGTGTATAATTGCCATAACCCCTTTCTCTGCTGCTCTTTGATGCAGCCAGCAGACTGCAGAGGCAATTGCTCTGTAAATATCAATTAGGCGCATCCATTTCAGCCGGGCCAAGATACACAGCAGATTGGCTTACATCATGTAGGTTGTGTATGTGTGGGGTTGTTAAGAGGACTGCAGGTTATTGGCTATAGGTGAAGTACATGCAATTACACCTCCTCCTCCCTCTCTTCCTTTCTCCATACCTTGTTGCCCCCTGTAAAACCAGAGCCAAGGGTGCAGGTGCCGGCTGGGAAACGAGTATTTATGAGAGTACCAAGGGTCATTGGAGTAAAATATGCCTTTGTGAGGGGGAGGGCAAGGTTAACATTTTAAGTGTCTGCAGCAACTAATCCAGTTTAAGAGGAGGAGATAGCAGGGGCCACCATTGACCCAGCATGCTCCCATCCCTAAAGCTATTATTCTGTTCCAGCCCAGCCTCGTCTGTGACCCCTTTTCCTCCTCTTCCCCACTAGCCAGGCCTGAACCGTGCCTGAGATTTGGCTGAGTTACAAAGCAGCACCACGCCAAAACCCAAAACACGCCCAGCATTTTTTAAAAGTCTGTATTGAAATAACTTCAAGGGGATTTCCATGAACTGCCCTCGATCTCCAAAGTCCTTCTGATTTCCCGTAATTTAGTCCAGCTCTGGGGACTGGTTGGGTTTACTTGAGTACGGGACTGAGAAAGAGAAGCTCCACTTTAAATTGTGGCCTCTTGGAATTTGTGCAGACAGGAACGGTCTCTTCTCTGCCTCAGACACGCTCTTATAGGCATGGCCCCACAGCCATCTTAATTCAGCCGACATGTGTTTTCCATTTTATCGTGGCGGTCTACCAGTTTTATGAAATTTCCTTTGAAAATGTTTGCTTGGGTTCTGACCGTTGGTACAGGTGTTGAGTAAAATAAGCAAGTGAAGTAAAAGTAAACTCTGTCCCACCGCTCCTGACAATACACACACGCTCTCGCTCGTTCAGTGGCAAAGCTCTGAGAAAGTTGTTTCCACAGTGTTACAGCTATTACAAGCAGTTTAATCTTCCTGAAATGTTAGGAATGATTAAAGCCAGCCGAGGGTTCAAAAAAAGAAAATGTTTCATCCTACTTGGACCGGATCCAGATATTACCAGTGGAAATTTAATGAGGACTTTTTGGATAAAATATAAAGCAAACATAAAAAAGCAAGTTAGAGAGCTATTATTTTCCCTCCCTTTTGCTCTGACTTTTCTTTCTTTTTATTTTAAATCCAGTCTACTTCATTATGTCCCAGTTTTGTACACTACTCATGTGCTTTTCATTTTCCTGAGCTGAAATCACTTTTTGTGTTTTACTCCAGCTGCAAATCCAAAATTGCCAATAATATAATTGGGCTATATATCAGGGTTGGACTGATAGGAGTTTTTGAAGGCTGATACAAGGCCAATGCATGCCTCAGGATTGAAGCTTCCCATAGCTGATATTTTGATATTCACTATCTTTAAATGATTCATTGTTTCTTTTAGAATTTTACTGTTACTGAGTGCAGAAACCACTGAAACAACTTTTAGACCATGATGTGACACAAAAAATGTCCCTGTTGAAACCCATACAGATGATCCTTTCTCTTCTCCTTAGTTTATTAGCAGTTGGTAAAAGTAAAGCAGTTTTCATCACAAGTCTTAAAAACAGCACATTGCTTTGTTGTTATATATATATATTATCTTGGCTTTGAGGACAGAGCCGGAATGAGGAATTACCAATCATTCATCCATCCAAATCTGAGCAGGATGAAATGACCAATCAGTATCTGATTTTGTGAATAAATAGCCAATTTTGGCCCAATATATCCAAACTCCAGTGTATTGTTCTAAAACCTAATCTCCACATCACTGCTTGTATGCCTCTGGACAAGGTAAAGGGCATTTCATTGTTTGGTCGATATACGACGCAGCAAGGTAATCTTCATGGACTCAAGACCAGTTATAAAACTTTTTGTTCACTGATCTCAGTTTACCTGTGAGCAGGATCTATAACCCCACTCCACTCCATCCATAACTCACAAAAATCCACTAAGTTCACCATTTATGTCTTAAAAAAATGAATAGTTGTCAAAAAAATGAGCCCGGTTTTCGTTTTTTCTCAGAAAGTGACTCATGTGCAAAACAAGTGTAGCAAACACAGATGGTGGGGAAAGTGCAATCAAAAGTACTGTCTTCATCACGTCGTTTTCCAGATCACAACCAATTTAAAACATATAAGTTAACTGGTAAACCCAATCTGGCTACATTTTTGCTATAGCTTCATACCAGAGGAAGTTGGATACAAATACTATCCACTACCAGTTCAATAAAAGACACCTGTGTTGCAATTTACTGCCATCTTTGACATAAATTGTGGTTTGTATTTCACATCTTTAATCTTTTTTCAGTAACTTGTTTGTGCAGCACCTTGTCGCCCTTCCCAGGCACCTCCACCTACTGTACTGTCAGAGACCAAGAAGTATATTGTCTAGGAGAGAGGGAGTCAAGTTTTAGTGCTGCTGGCCGTCTTTTTCTGCCTTTGGACCAGCACTCATTGTGTTTTCATCTGGCAGGGACGATCTTCTTATCAGTTCAATCATGGCAACTCCTGTGTTTACTTCTTCTGCTTTGTGTGCCATATGTTTGCACGGCTTCTAGTGAACTGAGGTCGACATACGGCACGCTGCTAACAGGCTGAATAACAAGGAACAGACATTTTGGTAGAGTAATTCCACCTTAAAGCAACGTCAGAATTTATGTAAATATTACTGGAAAAGTGGACATTTTTTGATGCTTCAGTTGTTGAGATTATTGGCTATAGACACATGGAAGATGTGTGAAAAATGGAATGTAAAAGCTAAGTGTTCTTATGTTATTTTTTGACACCCTGTGAAATTCTTGAGCCTACTATTGTAATATTTTTTTTTATTTATTGTTCTTATTCTTGGTTTAACTTCAGGTCACATGTTTTGTCTTTAATAGAATAATGAAAACATCTATTACAAGTTGGCTGCATATTTCCTCCTCTTCACTCCGCTGCTGCAGTACAAAGCAACTCTTTGATTACTGATTTCTAAAATAAAACATTGGCCACTTTTGCTGCAGGGTCAATTTTGTTATTATTTCTAACCAAAACCACTTGAATATATGACAAGTCCTATTTACATCTCCCAAACGTGGAAGCAGGAGCTCACAAGGAACACTTGAAGGCAGCATGAGTAGTCCTTCATCATGCAGGAAATGAGAGCAAGGCTTTAATGAATGTGGTGAGCAGTGGCTGAGGGGGTGGGGGTGGGGTGATGGGGGGATAATCTGAAAGCTCATATTTGCGTGTGTTGAGTCGTTGCTGGAAAGTCCTTATCTCTTTTTTTGCTTTTCATCAGATCCACATTCCCTGACGGCGTAAAAAGAAAATCAATCTCCCTCCACTCCCTTCCGCCTCATTTCCTCGGTTTTGATAACATGGTAGACCATATCCTTTTAGTCATTTGCCAATATAGGAGTTTCTGTATTCCCAGTGAAACGTCTCAGATTTTTGATTACTCCCAGTCCGATGGTGATGGTAACTTAGCACCATTAAATTGAGTGTAATAATGGAGGATAGCGTTCACAGGATGTGAGCCATGCTATCCCTGATAAAGGCCCTCTCATGACTATTGTATCATTACAACATGCCATCTCCGAGCTAATTGTCTGTAATGTCTTCTTTACCCTATTGTCCGATAGCAGATCATGTCAGGACCGGTGCAAAACCATACTTAAGGCAGAGAATTTACAGTAGCACAAAAGGTGGCTCCTCCAGAAATCCTTCTAGACTACCATGACATCAGCATTTGCTTGAAATTGAAGTGGTTTATAGTTTTACTTCCTGATATAAACTGAGAGTTTGCAGAGTCTGATCACGGTTGGATACAGTAGCTTTGATGCCACCTACCCATTTTGTCCAAATTAGAGCAGGATCTTTTCAGGACAAGTCCTCCCACATGTCATGTGAGGGCAGTCAAATCCTGCCTCACGTTAGCACAACAGCTCCCATGCATACATGGACTAGGATACACACACAATGCCTCCCTCCTGCTCCAATGACAGTGTCCTTTCTTGTTTCCTCTTTTCTGGTGGGATAGATTTCATGGGGTTATGCAGCCCTGTGCTCACCTTGAACCCAGAGAAGACACTCTAAATTGCTGTTTTTGATACAGGGTTTAGACAGGAAGCAGAGCCTGAACCTACCATCAACCTACTAGATCAGTGCATCATGTAATCACAGATTGATAACGTATGGTACAAGATGCATTTGCAAGAAGTAATTTCTGATTCTCAGTGGACTTGCAAAATAAATTAAGATGAAACAAGCACAAGATCTGTACATTCCAATATATATATATTTTTAGGATTTTTAGGATTTTTTTTAGAGTTGTTGATTACAGCTAATGTGTGAAGGTGCAAAGTTTAAGTCAAGTTGCTTGCATTAATGATGCATTGTATTATTGATTTATCTAGGTATTTTAGCACACACTGATGCTTCTTTGCCTCAACATAGACCTGCATGCAGACTTTCCCTG
Source organism: Myripristis murdjan (assembly GCF_902150065.1). NCBI lineage: Eukaryota > Metazoa > Chordata > Actinopteri > Holocentriformes > Holocentridae > Myripristis > Myripristis murdjan. The sequence goes on along the minus strand of NC_043993.1, from coordinate 18,781,027 downwards.
CAAGGACAAATAAAGTATATTGTATCATATAGTATTACTGTAAATTGTCTCAATAACCGAATTTCATTTCCCTTTTATTAATTTAGTATGTCTCAGGGCAGACTTCCCTACAGGGACAAATATGTTTATTGCATCAGATTGTGTTGTTTTGTATTGTATCATAGCATTGCAAATTGTCACATTAACAGAACTTCAGTATTCTTTTCTTAATTTATCATCTCTCAGTAAAGAGTAGATATGATTTGTTGATTTTTTTTTTCTCAAGTGCTCTAGACTGTGTTGACATTTGCCTCACTAATAAGGAGTCAAGTGTCTCACTCCTGACTGACTAACCTGAATTTACTTCTTGATGACCATGGGACCATGGGAATACAATAACACAGCAAAAAATGTTGTGTTTATATCTCCGTTCCACCATTAACACACAGTAAAGGCTTCCTATCATGTCAGTGTATTGACCAGAGCCTGTTGTTTTGATTGTCTACTTTACCAATTTCACGGTGGAGCTGAACAAGCTGTTAGGACCAGGAGAGTGGAACTAGATATGAGAGCCCGACATCTGCCAGATAAGATCAGAACACTTTCTTTCCGTTTCATTTGATTTCATGCAGTCAACATGCAAACACCCTGCAGCAAGTTGCTATTATCCCTTTATTCACAGCTCATCAGGCGTTCACCGCTGTCTGGGTGAACGTGGTGCTACACCTCCACTTGAACCCAGACAGATCTCAAAGGGGAGAAGGGATCAGATTTATTGTCCCTTGACCTTAACCTCAACCTCCACTGCCAGTACTGCTCTTTTATCAAGCCAAGCCTTAGTCTTAACCAGGGCTGCTTGGAAACAGCTTGCAACCTGGCACACAGGCAGGGCTCCAGGGCAGAAAATGTAATATTGATCCTCTAACTCTGCAGGCCATTGGAGAGTTAGAGTGGAGCTACAGAAGAGAGTTGCAATGCACTGTCAAAAAACTGCATGTACCTAAAGGAAAAATCCACCCCCGGATACTCATGCAGTGTTACAAATCATCTATTTCTGATGTTTGGTGCATTCTAGGAGTCTGTGATAAAGTGCCGTAATTTATTTTTTTGTACATGCACTTTCCCACAACCTTCCTTGTGTACTTCTACTTCAGTTTGTGATTTCCTGCATTTCCTAGAATAACTTAAGTGGGTGTTGTTGCTTTCAGCTGTGTGTTATATGTGTAGGTGGAGAGAGCAATAGCAGTAGTCAAAGCAGAGCACGAGGTTTTATAGTTGAGAGAAACTGAGTTGTGTATCTTACTCAAAACACCACCTGTCTTGGCTGCATTGCTTTCAGTTCTATTGAGGCTATTGCCAGTGGAGAAATTGATATATCTGCCTTTTCTACAATGGATTTCTTCCTGTGTGATTGTTGAACATCTGGGCAAAATGGTTAATCTACAAAGATTCTTTGATTGTGGACTGGCACCAAAACCTGACATTTACTGCTGATATTTTGGCTAGCTGAAGAATGTTTTGCTATAAAAGGCAATGTAGTTGTACTGGAAATATCTTGATTTGACTTCGTATCATCTACACGTGGCCATGACAATAAGAAAAATACAGCAAATACACCACCAAGATGTACCCAGAAATGTGAGGCACTTCGCAATAGCTGTTTCTTAACAGTGCTTTAGTGTTTTGTGGTGTATTTTTGCCTTAAGTTCAGCACACACACAAGCACATGTAAACTCACACAAATGCACACAGGGAATGCAAATGTTGCTCTCCCCTCCTGAAACACACTGACTGTATCCCCAGGGCATACTTTCATTCACATATAGTATAAAAGGGAACAGTGAAATCTGTTTACTGTCAAACTTGGCCCAGATAAGCAGATGGAGATGGTTTCTCTGAGGTACCCGCAGGGAAGGCCAGACTCCATCCTTTCCTCTCCTCTCTCTGTCCACTTGTCCCTATGCCAGGTCTTTGCCACCCCAGGCTGAGGCAGTCTCAGCCTGGTTTTCGTCCTGCCCCAGGCCAGAGAGAGAGAGAAATGGCCATCTGTGAATTTGTCCAGCGTCTCCACAGCCTTTTCTCTGATGGAGGATACACCAAGTCCTTTTGAAACTATACATACATATCTGTGTGCAGTCCAAATGGCTGGCACATTGACGAATTGTATATTTGGCTGTATATGTGCTCTAGTATTGGACACCTGTTGTTGTGTAACTCCTATATTTTTCTCATGCACAGCAATGCTTTGGGAGTGAATGAGTGATATACAACTTCAGAATACAACTGATCTTGGAACCGATTGACATAGTCCATGCACTCAGACTAAATTTATCCAGGATATAGCTTCCCTCAGTGTGTTGAAGCCACATTAAACCTCCCTTTATGAAAGTTTCAACAGAACTAAAATCACTCGACTGCACACTTTAGTTTCATCACGTCCAAAAGAAACAACACTATAGATTTTTCTGGGAATAAACACAGTACGTCTAGACGGTGTCCTCTCCCAGACACAACCTCTGGAGGTGGCCAGGAAAGATGGAACAATGCATTTGAATCCTGACCAGAATGGAAAAACTGCAGCGACGGTACATCAACAATAGGTCCAGTCTCTCTCTCGCTCTCTCTTTCTTTCTCTGTCTGGTATTTTTAGACGAGTAAACTGGACTTGGAGTCCTCTGGAATGTGTGGCATGCCAGGGTCCTGCAGCGTTTTTGTGATGTGCTGGCACCCTCTGCTGCTAGCCGAAGAGAATGCCTGCGCCTCGGTCTGTGGAGGAATCTCACTCAGCGTGTGCATGTTTTACCACTAGAGCTCTCCTTCAGCCATCTGATCACACAGTGGTATTTTAGATTATGTGATGCATTTTCTTAATTGTTAGGGATGTAAGCAAGGTTGAAGGGATTTGATCTCTGACTTTGCCCAATTATACTCCACTCGAGCCATGCAAGTAATTGGTTGGTAAATTAATTGAGTGCAAGAAGAGTAAATTGGTACCCAAGCTGTCATTTGGGTGAAGGGGCGGGGGTAGTGGTGCTGGCATTACTGAATTATTGACAAACATAATCCTCAAATGCTCTATTGAAAAAGGCCGTGCTCAGGGCAAAACCAGCATTTTCATTAAAGTATGCACCTTTGGGTTTTGCCTTATAAGCCAGTATGAGTTTCCTGTGTGCTTTGTTTGATTAACTGGAAGGGCTGAACGGCACACACATGCTGATATACTGTACACGCACACACACACACACACACACATACAGAATCCTTGTCTCTCTTACTCTCTTGTTACAGTCTGTCTCAGAGCCAATTTGCTGTGATGTTCCCTGATGCAGGGGAACTGGTTGGCAATAATGAAGCTAAAATAAGTAGAGCTTATTATACAGTGGCACAGTGGAACTATACAGGGCTCTCTCTCAGCATGCAGCTGCAGACACAACAGTCATTCTTCCAACAGAAATGTGCCACTCTGCAGGGCTTGACTTGTGGGGACACAGGCTTGTTAGTGTGGAAGGTTGAAGTGCTGTGTGCTTTTGTGTGTATGCAGCAGACACATTTATATAGCGTAGAAATCTCCTGTGCCTGAATGTCGTACTTCAGGATGTACTAGGCATGATGAGCAAAAAATGTAGAGATGCAAAACTAATTGTCTTCAATCACCGAAATGTCCTAGTTGATACTACCTGTACTATCAGCAGATATTTATAGAGTTTGCACAGATGGTTTTGGTGGGAATGGGAAGTGTTTGAATGGTGAATTATGTTCTTGAAAATGCTTTGCTTTCAGAATATTCACACTCCTCCACTCCAATTCACAATCCTCATCCACTTGCAGACAATGATACAGCACACTTTAACAATACAGGTGCTTCTTCCCCTCTCCTTATTATGCTCTCTGCTCCTTGCACTTCTGCTTGTTATAGTTGAACATCATGTCAGGCTCTCATCGATATGCAAGCCACTGCTTAACTGCTATCATTTTTAAATGTTGCTTGTGTTTCAGTACGTCTTCCGGTTATTAAAAAAGCAGATTTGACTGCAGGAGTTGTGGAATGATAATAACAATGTGCTAAACTCCTAGTACAGTTGTAAGTTAGCAGTGGATTGGCAAAAAAAATGGATGAAAATTGATGGATTTTCAATAAAGAAAACGGACTGAACGCCGGAAGACATCTTTATCATTTGTCCTCAAAGACTGAATTCATCTGTTTTCCAATTAACCAAAATGTAAGTCTACATTTCTGTCACAATTAAAGGAGAATGCTCAGAATGATATGAAAATGTCTATGGCTATAAAGCCTCTTGCCAGAAAACTTTGATGATTCACGCTCAAAGGGCTTGAAAACTTCTTAACTTTAGCACATGCAAAGCTGTTCAAAGCCTGTAGCTGTACTGCAAATTACACTTTACAGAGGATTTGAGAATACTTTTGTGCATATTTAATAAGACTAAACTTAGTCTGTGTATTGTGTCATTATATTTCATTGCGCCAAATTCATTTTTTTCACACAAAATACTTGAGGATCACTGTTTCTCTTATATATAACCTCCTCGAGCACATTTTAGTGCCATGTATCACTATAAGCAATCTATATTTACATGCACAATGCGAGTCCCAGCATGGTCTTCAGCTCTACTTTGTGCTGGAGCCGTGATATATCGTGATTCCATAAAATTACACACTGCCTTCATGCTTTTAAGGGTTAAGGGCAACCATCATTAGTTTTGAAATATGAGTTCACCTTTGCACAAAAGGTGAGGATCACGCTGATCAATATGCCAGTTCTAATAGGCTGGATCTTGATTCCTTTTAACTGTGCTTTAGATCACTTTGATAGCCCGCCCTGCCCTGCCGTCCCCCACTCCCCCTTCCCAGCTGCTGTTAACCTTGATTCAAGTGTCTTTGCCTCTCTGCTATCTCTTAAAGTTGACCCGCTAAGAGCCAGGGTGGAGACGGCTGCTTTGATGCTTTTACACTGCATCTGCTGCTTCTCCGAGACTCGCCTCCAGCTATACAATACACTTACACACAAGACTGTCAGAAGAAATGGTGGAGAGAAACAAGGCGAGCAGCAGGGAGGGTGTAATGGGTGTCAGGGAGCATGCAGAGCATGTATGCCTGCATGTGTTTGTGTCTGTGTGTGCGTGTTGGAATTTTTCTTGTTTCTGTGTACTATAGTGAATGATGTGGGAACCTTCAGAAGCAGGCAAAGCCAGAGGCCATGCATAGTACTCATTCACTTTCACTCTCCCCCAGTGCCCCCACCCCCTTCTATATCCTGCCTCTTACCCTGACGCATTCACCCGGCTGATGCTACACATGTAGTTCACAGGTTACAATCAATAATCTGTACTCTCCACCCATCTCAAAGAGATGTGGTCCGGCCTCCGCCAATCCACAGTAATGGCTGTTGCTAAGGAGAGTGGGTAATGGGATGCACTCTATTTTTCAGGCATGTTTCAGAGTTTTTAATGGGGCTGCTCCTACATAAGAGCCCCCGCGCGGATTGCGGTAATGGGCAGCCGAATGAACAGGCATCCTCTCTATACTCTGGAATCGTGAGTGTTATCGCTCTGAGGTCATTATCCTCTGGTCCCATGCTGACTTATCCTCTGCCATGGAAAAAGAGAGCAAGAGAGCGCGCATGAGAGAGAGAAGCAGGTCTAAGAAGTGGATATTATTGTCTCTACATGCATAGCAGCTCTGCTGAAACTGGTACAGAGCAAATGGCGGTGACATTGTGTTTCAGTTTCATGGCAAAAAGTTGTATGTTCAATGTCGATACCACAGCTACATGGAATATGTTAGTGTGAACTTTGAAGGTGCCTTATCTTACATTTGTAAACATCATATTATCATTGTCAAACTGACATTAATTCATCACCACAAACCAGTGAATCTGTGGTTGAGACAATTACTTAGAAGTGATTTTTCCATCAGCTTTTCTATCCTCTCTCCCTCTGCTTTTGAGAGAAACTCTGATAGCTTTAGTCGTGATGAAAGAACAGCAGTCTCTTTCTGTTTTGTGCTTCCTTTTATGTTGTTGAGCAGAATTAGCATCGTCAGCCCACGTAGAATCCACTACTAAAGGTAAACTTAAAGGCCTTCATCTTTAAATTGAACTTGGATTGGTATTTTTTTGTTTTGTTTTGTTTTTGTCTTGTGACGTACCTGAGACTGATGGCTTTGGAATAACACAATGTTGCTAGCAACTGGTATTAGTGTGGGGCATTAGCAAAGGTGGACAGAATTATATGATCATTATCATATTATGTATTATTTATCACAGTTCCTTTTAATAAACAGAATTATTGGGAGATTAATGAACCTTTTGTTGTGTATCTCTCAACCCCAAAAGGGTGACCGGTCCAACTGGACAGTACAACAGGTCACTGGGTTGCAGAGAAATCTCTCAGGAGTTGTCCTGTTGTTTGTTGTGTATCCCACCCTGTCCAGCTTCTAATTACGATGTTATTTATTTTCTGGCCTTTGGTCCAGTAGATTTGTTCAACAGCTTGTGCTTTAATCCCCACAATATTTCTGTCTGGCTCCAAGACACTCTTGTACACAAGGACACATGCACACACACACACACACACACACACACACTCACACACATGCATGCACGCATAGAGAGAAAGATGCACAGCAATCACATGAGGATTTACAGAGGTGGGTCATATTGCATTTGAGTATTATGTTTATATATTGTGGAGTTACCAAAGGCAAAAATGATATCGCTTCATAATGACTGAGTTGAAACTCCTCAGATACTGTTTTAGATATTTTATCCCACATTAACCTTTCAGCTAATCCCATTTCTTCTGTTTTTTCAGGAATCATTTGCCGCTTTAAAACACTATTTTAGGCGATCTGAAAGGAATGGACAGGATGGCTTGTTTTCACTGATGTTAGTGAGTATCTCCTGCGGTTATGTCTAGTGGTTGAGCTGTAGATGACCCGAGTCCACCCTCTCCATGTCCTGTCTCCACTCAGCCTGTCACAGCTGGCTAAACACACCAGACTTTGACACACGTGGCTTGGCTTATCCTCCCACTAGAGATTATTGTATAAAATTTAGGCAAGGAACAATGTGGGTTTATGCATGCTTGTGTGTGTATATGTGTGTGTGTGTGTGTGTGTGTGTGTGCACAAGTAGCCATACATTTTACACAGGACTGCACATTGCCACAGGATTACCTCATAGGCATTTGAAAGCTTACGTCATTATGCTGTGAGTTACAGCTCTAAAACACATGCAGTAGCATTTTTTATAGCCACCAATAGCCAATGTTGTATGTCAATATTTGGCATTTTTCTGTTTGAACATTTTGATGTGAAAGCATTTTGAAACAGTGCAATTATTTAGTTTCTGGATCAGGATCTGGTGAGCATTAAACGGATGGTGAATCCTAAAACTCCCCTTTAGTGGGTTCATCATTACAAATTAATGCTGCATGGCCAGGTTTGTTCAAACCTACAAAACTTTATTTTAAAGCAACTACAAGGAGTTTTTAATTGGTTTTGTATGAACTACAGAAGAAAACAAGACCATCAGCGAGAAGAGGCTATTTTTGTACAGTTGTTGCTGAATGCCTTTCACCAGGTCGCTGTCACCATGGAATCAGACAAAACTTTATAATGTGCATGGATGTAAGAGTGTAAGATTATCAGGTTATATATGCCCATGTTGAGACACATGGGGCTGACATCTGGGACATCTGCCTCTGAGGCTTCGTATTAATTGTGTGTGTGTGTGTGTGTGTGTGTGTGTGTGTATATATATATATATATATATAACCTTTATAACCTTTATAACCTATATAACCTAAATTAATGTTAATTAATGTAGTCAATAAACCTGTGGGTTAGCCTCATGTTAACATACTGACTCCTCACTCCTCCTCTGCCCACCATCCGGACCAAGCTGGTTGGCTAATGCTGCACTAGACTGTGTTTTTTATTCCTGCTTCCTCCCTTGCACGAAATATCTTGACAGCAGGTGTTGCATTTTGCTTTGTCCGTATTGTTGACATCTTTCTTTCACTCGCTTTTAAAACAAATGCACAGCTAGGGCAGATAGATCTATATGACATGAGGCAGTGGTGAAAATGAGAAATGCAGTCACTCCAGGAAACACTTCTGCTTTTGTCCCCAGGGGCTGCCACAACCAGCGCAAAATCTATGTAGCTGTTTTAAATACTAGTGGAGATCCCAAGGTTTCCAAAGTTGCCAAACATTAGGATGGGAAATATTGAGTTGGGAATTACAGGGAATTATTATAATAATAATTATGAAACCGATCACTTAAGACCAGTTTCGGCAAACCAAAATATCTGTCTAAGCCCAATTACCGCAAGGGTTAGTGTGGAGAGAAACACCATCCCTTATAGCTGAGCGATTCTTTTTGTGTGGGCTCTGAAATGAACAGTGGAAACTCAGTGCTTGAAATTCAGCTCATAAGTAAAAGACAGACTTTCCTGTGCTGTCTCTCTCTTGCTTTCACCGGCCGCCAACAGGTTCCCTTACTCGCTTTTGTCATGACTCACTCTGCTTCCACCTCTGCCTTTCTCCTCCCTGAACACGCCGCCCCCTTCCCGCTCCTTCACCCCCGACCCCTCCATCTCTTTCTGTCTCTGGTAACAATTCAGGTGTTTTTGTCATCCAGGTCGTGGGTGCACACGCGAAGCGCCCTGGCTCGCAGCAGACAGCCCAGCAGCAGTCCAGCTTCAGCCTGATCCAAACCTCCGCCTCCTCCCAACCATACTGTTTCTAAACCTTTCACCGACAACCACACCGACACCCCCCCCAACCTTCATCCCCCGGTCTCCGGCCCCCGGCCCTGTCCCAAGTCTCCCTTGTCTGTGAGCAATTAGACTGTGTTTATCTCTGTTTCCTGCTTTCATCTGATCCGGCCGCCTGGCTGAAGCTGGGACAGCTGGGTCTGTGGGCTGCTTCCCGTGTGGAGGAGAGGAAAGGAGAAGAGAGGAGAGGGTGCGTGCGAAGGTGTTTAGGCAGGGAGGAGGTACGCTGGAACATCACGGAGTTGGCATCAGCCCCTGCATCTGAAAGTCATTCGAACGTGGAATTATTTCCCCTCCTTTTTTGGGTTGCCTGTTTCTCTCTGGAGTCTATTCTTCCCCTCCTCATCCAGTCCCCTGTCCAAATCGCCTGCTGACTTGTGTTAAGAAATGAGTTCCAAACGAGGGCCTGGCTCGGAACTCAGACAGACAGACCCTGTATGTGCGTGTGATGCGTGTTTGTGTGTGTGTGTGTGTGTGTGTGTGCGTGTGTGTGTGTGTGTGTCAGCTATATGTGCAATGTGTGTTTGTGTTCTGGCATCCACCTGTAGCTGTCTCCGCCAGGTCACGGTTACATGTAAACACATTGCATCATAGCGCTCAGCTTCCATGTGTATTCTGTTTATACAAAACAGCTCATAACAATACTGTTGGATTGTGAAGTTGGTGGGGGAATAAAAACTCTCCCGTGGAGCTTCTTGTGGAGAAGCAGCTGTGTGAATGTAGCAACATTGGAAAAGACTGTGAATTTTAGGAGAACGTTGGCTGCTAGTGAGGTTTTCTGTTTACATGTATTCATCTTAGCCATTTAAGTGACACATTTACGCAGAATGACTAACAGGTAGAGTGCAGAGCTCAGCGTCTTGCTCAGTGACACATCGGGGTTCATGAGGGCGTGTTGGTGACAAAGATAATGGACAAAAACAACGATAGTGGATTTAAATATGAGAGCCTATCAACATCTACAGTGCCTGATGTTATTTATTTTGAACTGTGAATATTTTCGGTGAGACTCGATTACCTGTGTTAAAACAAGCTGGGAATCAGATAAAGTTTGCCACTCTGACAAGAAAAACATTCTCAGACTAGCATCAAACACCAGCAAATAAAATCATCAACTATTTATCACATCACGATGGTTTTTGTTAAAGGCTTTTAGAAAATCTCAGATGGTGCTCAGATGTTGCTAACAAAATCCACTAGTGCCTCAAGTTTCCCATTGATGCCAGTAACCACGAACGACAAAACTACGCTCATGGGCTGAACCCTCTGGCTTGCCATGCTTGTCTGCTTTGTCTGCTCTGCGGTTTTCCTGTAACAATTTCCATGATGTAGCTGTGTCAGGAGGTAGATGTCGATTCCACTATCTTTGTTTTTATCCATCATCTTTGTTGATCAAACCTTCAGCCTTCGATAGGACTGTCTCGTTTTGGAGTTTTGAGGCTTATAGAGGCCTGTCGTGTCAGACAGGAAGCAACAAGTGTGCCGCTTTTTACTTTAACATTAATGGCAACCATTTTCCCGAAGTTCTACCCAAGGTCTTCTTTCCATACGCCATTTGAACTCCTCTCTCTCCACCTGAGAGTGCTCTTAAACGCTCCAGCTCAGTCCTATACAGAACATGCATGAGTGCTTATGGGCACACATACTGAGCACAGCCACACGAATAGCACGCTACATACAGTCACAAGGATTTGTTATTGTGTGACACATTTTCCCCCAGTCACAACTTGATTGCAGAGTGAGTGCCATTTTTATTGCTCTATCACACACACACGCACACACACACACACACACATGCACACACCCACACACAACTACACCAGTATAAAACATCTTTTCCCTCTCTCTCTTTTCGTGTCTGTTCCTTGTATAACCATCATGGCTCCCCTTGTTGACGTTTTTGGATGGCAGATAATTGATTTTACAGTTGATATTTAAAAGGAACCAAACCACTAGTATGCAAGGATAATCCATTGTTATTGCCTTAGCTACACCATGAATAAATCTGATTATTCCATCTAAGTTTTTATTAAATCACAGTCCACACATGGTTTAAGCATAGATTTTTTCCCCCTTTCCTTTGAGTGATGATTTCAGTTCAGCAAACATTTCATTTCTTGCCAGTCAGCGCCTGGAACGCCCAAAAGAGGAAATTCAGGTTATTACTGTGCCTCATGGACCTTAATGTCTGTCCCTGCACTGCTTTACAGCAGAAGTCATCTGTGCCAAGGCAGCTTGGTGCCATAATCCCTAGTATTAGCAGGGAGCAGGGAGGGGGACTAACGTGATTTCCTGGCTGTGGCCTAGATGGGACTCGAGCCTTGTATTATCTGGCCATCAGAAAGACTCAGCTTCAACTCTAATATCTGTGTGTGTGGAGAGCAGGAAATGGCCTTTGTGGAGCTGGCCAATACAGCCTGCGGAGAGGAAGAAAGGAAACATGCGCTGTGTCGTGCCATGTCGGGCCATGTCGGGCCACTGCCTCTCGGTGCGTGCAGTAACATTAAATGGGAGAGGGCGTAGGTTAAGACACTATCAGACACGTTCAGTTCGCATTACTCCATTCCCTCACTCTATCCCTCCCTTTGTGAATGTTTCCATGTGTAAAACCCCCCAGACCTTTCATAATCTAGGTAAAAGTGCTCCCGGGGTGGGGGAAAGACAGACTGGGAAATGTGGCAGATATTTAAACAGGTTTCACAGAGTTCACCCTGTTCATTTTCTCCCCATTCTCTCCTCTAATCTCTCTTTTTTGTCTCCCTTCCTTGCTTACATTTGATTATGTAAGGGCCGGTGTTACATACAGTAATGTAAAGCCGCGTTAGCCCCAAGAGCTTAAAAGATTAAAGCAACTTCTAAAAGCATTTAGGGAAGTGTAGAGGAACTTTTCTGCAGGAAGGCTCGCTGTTTTCTCCTTGCATTTTTGCTCTTCCTTCGTGGCAGCAGATTTAATGGAAAATCAGAGCGGGGCTGAGGCTTTGCAGGGGGGTCAGACATCTGGGCTGCTGTAGCTATACCTTGTGCTATTACTTTGCTCAGTTTGCCTAGCTGAATGTCACGCTGCGTCTGCTGGCTTTTATAAATTTTATATTTTGCATTGGTCGTTATGTTTTTGGATTGTTGCTGCTTGTGCTGTTTTTATGCAATTATGTACTTAGAGTATGCGTATGTTTTTTTTTTTTTTTTATGTGAAGTTCCCACATGTATGTCCATGCAAGCATTTGCAGGTACAGATCTCACGAATACCAACTCAAGTGCGCTCATACGCAACCACACATGCACACACACACACACACACACACACACACACACACACACACACACACACACACACACGCGCGCGCGCACACACAATAAGTCCCATCTCTACCCCTAGGAGAAGCAATGCCTCCAGCTGGGAAGTGTCTGTTAAGGCAGGCAGCTCCAGGGCCTCTGCAGGCTTCTTAAGCAGCTTCTCTGTTTGGCCCTGTGGGAAGGAGGTGTTTAACAAGGATGGAATCAAAAGGAAACACTTTCCCATCGTTAAATCATGTGCACTTTACCAGACATTTATTCTTATCTTTTTTTTTCTTTCTTTCTTTCTTTCTTTTTTTTTTTTGGAAAGCTGTCCAAAAACTGAAGCATGAAAGCCCCCTCACCCCCCAACTGCTTGGTGATAAATCCAATGCGGAAACAACACTCCTTAACCTTGTGTTCTTTCACTCAGCTCCCCTCGCAGTTAATTGTTTTGATATGATCTTTTTGCATGCTGCGTTAAATTGTTCAATTGCAGATCCAAAAGGATCTGAAGATAACCTTTTAATCTCCAGCAAGTTTGCATTACACTCACTGCATGAAGCAACTCATGCTAACACATTTATTACCATCGGAGCACTGAGTTCATCATCTGCACTTTCTGCCTTGTTCAAAGCTCTGTGTAGAGTCTGCTAATGCACACCAGGCAGTGGAACTGATACTGTGTGCTTTCTTTGCTTTTTTTTTTTTTTTTTTTTTTTTTTTTTTTTTGGTAGGTTTTTGTCCTCCAAGCTCTCACAGCCCTGTGATCCAGGCACAGTCATGGCCATGGGGGACATGGCCAAGCGTAGGCATGTGTGTGGGAAGTGAGCAGGCAGGCAGCCTGTCACTTAGCATTATAGCACTACAGACTCCCTGTGGGTGACATGAGGAGAGAGGAGAGTGAGAAGAAGGGAGACAGAGAGAGAGAGAGAGAGAGAGAGAGAGAGAGAGAGAGAGAGAAAAGAGTAAAGAAGAGGAAAAGGAGTGCAAACAATATTCAGCAGCCCACACACCAAAACACCAACCTCCCCCAAGCACCCCCTGGTCCAAAAGACCTGCTGTTTGTTATTCTTTTGGTCAGAGCGACCACTGAAGATGAGCTGAACCCACCTGACAAGACTTTGTTGCCTGTCTCGGAAAAAAAGAAACTGAAGTGAATAAATGCCAAGAGGTGGGAGGGAGGGGTTAAAGCATACTCTCTTGCTTGGGCAAGACCACAGTTGCTTGTAAAAAATGTTTATTAATTACTATATATGCCAACTCCAACAAGTCTGATTTGTTACTACTCTATTCAGTTTTCAGATAAATATTCAATTCATACTCAATTTAGTAAATTCAGTGTCAATACTTTGCTTGATTCCTCGTGTATAATCCATTTGTAATATGAGAACGAGAGCTTCATTGTCATGGCGTATATAGATGAAAACTGAGCCAGTACTTCTCTTAGCACTGTTTGATCACAGGTTTTTCTTGTAGGTGTTATTCTTTCTGGTGATTCCCACCATCATTGAAAATGTGTCTCACATATCTGTCTCAAATAGATTAACCATCCAGTTATTTTCACTTGTACAATAAAACAATTGCAAATGTAGCACCACTAACACCATCAGTGGTTGGCGGTGGGGGATTCACTGTACATTACAACACTGATTATTATGATTCTGTCCAATAAGAAGGTGAATATCAACAGCTGTTGAAATACGATTTTGTTAGCCTGTTTCCAGACCTGTGAATCAGGATCTGGTAAAAGTTTAATTTAACTTATGAGCAAGCTCCGCTGGAAGGGATCCCCGATCTGTTTCCTAGGATTAGCCTGACTTTGCTGAATTGTTAAATTCCTCCAAATGTTTTTCACTGGCATTTTGGCAATATAGAGCTTTTGCATTTGTTACTTCACTTGGCATCAACAGCACAAACTGTCAACACTTACTGACATTTTTCTATTTGGCTAAAGTAGCAAAGTTAGATGATTTGCAACAGCGCTGTTAGTTGGCTAAAGCAGCTACCACGTCGACTGAAAGTTACGTCACAGCGGCTGGTCAGTCACTAGTGATTGGTTAGCAGGATTCATATCCCTCTGCCTACAGATATTGGCTGACACAGGGGCAATTTCAGACTGAATAATGAATTGGAAGCAGAATGATCAATCAGATCTGAATATCAAGCTACAATTTCCTGTTTGTTTCCTGTGTTTGTGGCATGCCATCATTTATTTGATGACTACGCACAGGCCTAAATGTGCCTTTTTTTGAGGGTGAATGTGTCAATGAAACTTTGGTTTTTAGGACTGTTTGAACTATTCTGAGTCTGATTTACAGGAATATGGTCATTGACATAAGGCCTCTGCCAGCTTCAGGTGAAATGGTCCTCCCCTTCCACTTCCTGTGTGCAGATGACATAGTGCATCTTTAACTTAACATGGATGTTCAGTTTGGCAGGGATTTGTCCATTTTCACAGCATTCACCTCTCATGTACAGTGCAGTTTTCCACCACCGAAAGACTCCAAAACCAAACCCCCAAGCCAGCACCATTCTGAAGGCATTGTTACAGCTCGTCTGTGCCAGTGATTTGGTTGGTTTAAGAAGTACAAATGATCCAAAGCATGTTGTCCCGCCTTATTCCAAACAAAAATGGGCTCTTCCAGACCTCTCTGTTTTTCTGGCACAGCTCAGTGGAGACAGATCTGGACAAGCAACAATTTGTTTCCATGGATGCTACCAAGTTGATTGCTTTTGTTTATAACTTCCTTCGGTCCTGTGCTAGAGGGATTGCCCCAGTGTACCTTCAGGGCTGCCAAATTTGGCTAATTCCCATGGGCTAAAGGAGTCCATTCTAGCTGGCAGACATTTCAAGCCATGGTCAAAGATGACATGAGTATATACACAGCAGTGTAGTTTGTATGGGATCTGTGCCCCGTGTGCCGAGGAGAGTGGCAGAATGTAAACATCGGTTGGGTGGCCAAGTCTCCCCTCTGGATGTGGCCATTTTTAGTCCTTCTTCTTTCACTGAAGGCTGTTGGCTTTTTAAAGGTCTAGTCCAAAACTGCAGTGTGCTACCCCCTGCTGAAACACCACTGCCCTACAGCTGGCTTTCTTTATGTAATGACTTGTTGAATTGAAGTTGTTTTCTTACATTTATATTGGATTGGGTGATAACGTACACCCTCTTCTCAGCTGATGATTACACACTGTATACTGATGATCCCCGGTGATGTGAGATGAGGGGAGGAGGTGGGGTAAACATATGTGGTGACTTAAACTGAAATGCACCTTTAAAATGTTCAAGTAATGGGCATTTTGTGTTTCAAATTAGAGTAGAAGTCTTCATAGCCAATACAAAAAAACTGAATCAAGTGCCAGTGCCCCCTCAATAAGAAACAGTTGCGTGAAACTCTCAAATGGGACAAAATCAGTTTACCATATGGAAAGCTCTGGGAAATGTCAGCTGTGTTTAGGCTCTAAATAACTTTTAAATTGACTTGAGCAGATTTTCTTTTGTCCCTGCATGCCCTTTCCTATTTCAGTGTTGCAGTTTCCTGCAGGAAATGTGGTAATCAAGGTGGTAATGGCTGACTAACAGCACCTGTAAATGCCTAAAAAAAAAAACAAATGTTAATGTTTTGAGTCTGTTTAAAATGCCAGGGTAAATGAACTTGATCAAATCGTTTTTCATTGTTTCTGAAAAGTCAGATTTGCATCAGCTTACTTGTTGGCTAATGAAGTTGGAGGATGGAGCTATTACTTTTTAACAAAGCCAAATAAGAGAGGTTTTGGCTAGAGTACACTGATATTATGGCTAAAACTTAAGCTTAAATTGGGAGAACACAGCTGTACTCCTATTTGAAATGTGCATAATACATCAAACTCAAAATTGTTAGAATCCCAGGTTGAATCTCTAAAAACTTAAATTGCAGAGATGCGAGCCAGTGTTTGCCAGGTTTTGACATGGGGGTACAGCATAGTAACAACAGGTATCTTGTAAAATACTTGTAAATATTTGAAACTATCACGCAGAGTTGATCTGTATCCAATCTGATCTCGACATAACTGGATTTGACAGCGTATTTTCGAGGTGCATTTGTTCAGCCGTCAGAGTTTATTTGGCTTGTGGGAACGCTAAGCCTTTGGGGTCAGACCACCGTCAGGGACTGCTGTCTGTAGAAATAATAAAGCAGACAGTGTTACTTTACAGAGGGCAGAGAAACGTAAGATTGAAACAGATACAGAAGGGGGTTAAACGAGGTCAGGCTGAAAGAGCTTAACGGTGCATAAAAGAGAGAGGGATAGAAAGGGCCAAGGGGGAGACATTGAATGAGCAAAGGGTTAGAAAAAAACAAAAGCAAAAAAGCAGCAAGAGAGGGAGAGAAAGAAAGAAAGTTAGGGGGAAAGTGAGTGAGAGAGAGAGAGGGAGAGAGAGGGCGAAGGGATTGGGCAGTGAGGGGAGGTTGGTGCTTTAGTTTTTAGGAGCTCGGGCAGTCAGAGGGAAAGACATTCTCCTCCACTGGCATCTGCCACCACTGATGAACACAGCTGAAGCCCATCTGAGGAGCTCTGCTGTCAGCCTTCCAAGCCTGTCACAGCACACACACACACACACACACACACACACACACACACACGCACACACTGCACACACACACACACACACGCACACACGTACACTGCACACTCCACCACACCACGAACAAGAGGGAGGGAGAGAAACGGTAGCAAGCTTAGAGACTCGAACTGAGAGCCAGAGCGAGAAATAACAAGCAGAAAGACCAAGAGGATAAAAAAGCAGCTGAAACCTTTTGATGCTTTTTGGGTGTCACTGCATTGTGCGTTAAACGTGCTGCAATCACTCTCTGGAGGAGGCTTTGACTTTCCATCGGCACACTGAATCAGTCAGGGACAGAGGAGGGAAGGATGATTAAGTCCAGTTGGTTCTATGTCAAGTTCAAATACAACGAGAAGGTAAGCCCGTATTTTCCTTCCTGGCCTTACTCCTTTACCAGGAATTTCTTGCCGATTATCTGCCCGTATGATATTGATAGTCCATGAAAATGTTGCATTATTTAGCTGTGCATGAATACTTTGAACGGCTTGGATTTTCTTATCTTCCGCATGCCCCTCTCAGAGGGCTGCTCTAAATTCATAGACCAACTTGTGTTTGTAGGCCTTTGGTAAAGTGGAGGTTAAATACTCATGTTCTCTGTGTAATTTCACCCATGGGGATATTGGATATAGGCTACTGGCTGCTGACAGTTGTATTTTTTTTCCTGTAAATATTTCATTGAAAGGCAGGCTAATATACAGCAAATAGGCCACAGTATGTCTGTTGCAATTAGTACGCTATAGTTTTACTATACTTTTTTTTTTTTTGCTTCAACACGAGCACCTAAAAATTATTGCTTATTTTTAGTTTTTTTCTTCAGTCAGAACACCTTATGGCTCATGCATGTCCTCATTTTTTATTCAAAAATTTCGATTAAGCCATTAAGCTGCAATGTCATTAAACATGGAGCAATGTGGACAAAATATTGTATTCATTTATTTATTTATTTATATTGTTTTGTTTGATACATCATCAGGTTTTTTTGTTTTGTTTTGTTTTTTGTAGTTCAGGAGCTTTGTTGGCAAAAAGTAAACAAGAACCTGATTAAAAAAAAATCTAAAATGATTCATACCAGTGTACATATACATACATATAAATTGGCCTGGGGCATGCTTCCTTTGGCATGCCTTTAAAAACAGATTTTTCTTCAGGTGTTACCTTAATAACATCTTAAAGAAAATGCCCTTAATCCAAAGGTAAAATTATGTAAAGTAAAAGTCTAGAGTGAAACAAGTGTAATTTGTTTTTTGTTGAGGAATAAATGATGAGCTACATTCATTACACATTAACTTTAATTACATAAATTAGATTTCCTATATAGTTTATACACAATACATACTGCACAGCCTCACCAGTTGTCGTGCATAATGAGTGCATGACCCTGTCCTGTGGTGTGGCACAGTGATGAAGTTTTAATGTGGTGAGTGATATCATCGTCTGAACCTTAGATCCTATACCAGGTGTAATAGGATTGGGCCTGCCTGGATATCACTCCTCTGTGGATGGGATTACGCTGTGAAAACCAAGCTAAGAGCCAGTCGCTCGCACTTTCCCCAAATGTCTACTGCTTGGTTAACGAAGAGGGCTACATTTAGACAATTACCCTTCAAGTAAGTCAGTTATTTATCCAAGTGGGCAGTCAGTCAGCCAGGTCCCCAGTCCTGCCTTCGCTTTCTTTATGCCATGACTAACAGTTTCGTCGGTGACCCCCTCTGCCAATTAGGCTCTCCTCTCAGCATCAGGTGTCTACCCTGCAGGATCAATAAAGCTATCTCGTTACCCGAACAAGCCAAAGAGTTGCTCTGTTTACCTTACCTCTTGCTGTCAAGTGGCATCTTTTGGCACAAAAGCAGAAGTCCGGTGTACATGTGTTTTACTGACTTTGCCATAGTCTGGCCTGTTACCGTGGACAAGTGAGAATGTGCCAAGTGGCCTCGTGAGAGCATCTGTCGGTGCCCGAGGTGCTACGTTTCCATCTGGTCTGCCATTTTGTGCTTGAGCAGTTTAAGGTGTAGAAGTGAGAAGATGGCCGCTATCATTCAGAACTGGCCCCAGTTCAGGCATGCCCTCTCATCAGAGTCTGTGAAGGACTGTGTCACCTCTGCACTCAACATGGCTCCATGAAGAGTCAACTTCTTGACCGTGGCCATCCACTGGTATTTTTCCAGTCTTCTGTGTTGCTGACATTAAGCGCAGTCAAAATGTGCTCTACAAAAAGACAATGGGAAATAACCATGTAAGGGACCACGTTCTGCTTTGTGTGTGTTAGTAGTATGGTTGTTTCAAACAAACAAAAGTTATTGAGAGACATCACTAGAGGTAACTGGCACAGCAAACTATTGGCCATTAAATGAGCCTATGCGTGAATGTGTCAAAAACTACAAGTGACACATCAAAGTGATATATTGCTATAAACCCTCACCCCCCAAACACACACCAATGGAGACAAGCTGAGGCAACCATGACAACAGAATGAGTGTGCGGTATCTGGTGTAAAAGTGTAAAAGAAAAAGTGGAGTGCCATGCTCTATTCCTTCCACTCTCTGCTCCTTCCATTAGAGTTGGACAAAATGAGGTGCGAACATTTCCACTCCACAGTTGATCAAAAAAAAAAGTGGGAGGAAAATGGAGGGAATCGAGACGGAAAGAGCCGAGACAAGATGTCTGGGTGATTTATTTCCGAGATCTCGGCAAGTGAAGAGCAGGGAACTAAAGATATAACGGTCGAGCTGATTTGTTACAAGCCTCGTTGAATCAGGGATATCTCCAATTAGCACTTGGATCGATTGCAGAAGCTCCAGATCACATTTTATTCTGAAGAGATGAAAAACTGATGAAAAACAATTTCATCAGCTGCTGCAATATTTCTGCTTAATATTACAGCGCTCAAGCCCATTCCTAGGTGGCTTGACTCTCTTTTACCCCTCTATTTTTCTCTGTGTCTGTGTGCCCAATTGAGAGAGAGAATATGCAAGAGCAAGTTTTGTTTGGAGTTGGGAGGGGTGGCTGCTGAAGCCGGGTGGGTGTCAGAGGAGAATAAAGGCTTATGCAGCCGTCTGCTGCTCCTGCTCCCGGCTGTCCTGCCTCAGCAGTAGCCAAGCCTTCGTGTGATTACGCGTGATTGACAGGCTTGCTTTCAGCAGCATGCGAATAGGAAGTGACCTTAAACAAGCACTGCCAAGCAGTGAGTGCCTGTCTTTCCTTTTTTTGCTGTTGTTGTTGTTTTCTCCCCCTCTTTGCTCTCTGAAGTGAAAGGGTGAGGAGGGCACGAAGCACAGTGACTTCTGGGTCAAGAACCAAGGATCATGCAAGTCTGGGGAAAGGGTAATTGCTACCCCTGTGTGTGGGCTCATGTCCCAAAGTGAGAGGGTATGAGGGAGGGAGGGAGGGATGATGGAGGTGGGCTACATTCCTCTGAGTGGAAAGAGAACACAACACTGTAGTCCCACACTCTGTGTCTGCTCTCAGTTCTTTGTCCTCTAAGTCGATGCCAGGACCCCCCAATGGGCCAACTCTGGGGCCACAGACCCACAGAGGGCAAACAGCGACCTGTGTGACTCAGACTGGACTAATTCAATTTAACACACACTGAGGGCTCTGTGATTAGTGTGTTAACTCTGGCCTCTCTTGTGGCCAGATGGCTGCACTTGGAGAGATACATTTTAGATTTTAGGCATTTTGCTTATGCGCTTAGGTATGTAGAGCCATGAAACATCAGTCCACAACAACTGTTATTGTTTTAGTGAAAGTTTACAACTTTTGTCACATTCTTGCCTTTATAATTTACATGCCTATACATACCTTTAGATAGTTATGCATGCCTACAGTAGACAAGTGATATTTTTACATGATATTTCACATTTTAGTGTTTACTGTTTGATCAAAAATGTATTGGTCATATCATTCTTTTTTGGTCTCATGCCTTATGAGAATGTAAAGCATATAAAGCCATGCTTTAGAATGCAAAATGGAATTTATGCAGGGTAACAAGGGTGCTAATTAACTAACTCTATACCCTCTGTTTCTTTATTCTCTTGTGGGTGCATATATTGTTTGTACTGATTATAGCTATTCACACTATAGAAATTAATATACTACACTGCACCCCGTCTACTTTTATACACACAATGTCTGACACACGTTAATACTGTATTAACACTATATTTATATGTGAATGGGTATTTTTTGGGGCCAGGTTTAATCATTTAGACCTCGTTGTGTCTAAAATGGAACACACAAGGCCCCTGTTATTAAAATCAGACAATCAGACAAACTAGCAGTGTTCATTTCATATGTTGACTTACAAGATCATGAAGCCAAACCCCAATTCAGTGGCAGAAGCTGTATCCAAGACTCTGTTTCTCCATAATATGATGCTTTTTATTTCCTCAGTTTTGAAAACTACAGCCATTGGTCAGTACATGATTTGGTGCCTTTTATGTGCTTATTGTCATAGCTTATTGTTTTTTTTTTTTTTTTTTTTTTTTTTTTTTTCAATACTCAGTTGAAAATTGAAAATGTTTCTTGTTGTAATTATATTGGAATCCCAAAATGTCTGCAAAGACTTGATTGGCAGCTCCCTGATACGATGAAGACCACTGGACGAACTTCTCCCATTTGAACTGGTTCCAGACAAAATGTGGGTACATGGGTAGATTGTACGAAGATTTTAGATTGTAGATTCTTTCCCTCTATTTAGCATGCTTGTATTGCCAGGTTTGGTTTGTTGCATAGTAGGGGGTGACTGTAATGACTATAATGACAGTGAGAACCACAGAGTGGGGCGTGGGTTGTCATTTTGGGGGGCTTATTGCAGTCTCCAATGATGGCATGGTTATTTTACTGGAGAGTCACATGCTGTGGCAGCCTCTCTTGGGTGGCATCAACCATTTTAAAACATCAACCCAGGGAGGTTTAAACCAAATCTATACATTCACATGGACCATTCCCTACAAAGACACTGTAAATATATAATTGTTCATTACAAGTCTGCTGGGAGACGACTGTTGACTGGTTTACTTGCTATTGCGAAGCTTGTGTCTGACTGTGTTCTCTGCTTTAGAGGGTTCCTCTGGGGTAACCATCCCTCTGGCAAAAGCTGTTCCCCTCATGTCAAATAATGAATGAGTTGATCTGCATGAAAATTTTATCCCTATGCCCATCCGTCTACGCTTGGAAGACTTTAATGAGAGTTTATTGAAGCCATTTTAGCCAAGCCAGTTTTAATTTATTTATGCTTAAAAGCTGGAGTGGTAAGAAGCTTACAGAACTTTTGACCCCAGCATCGCTTGTTGCAAAGCGGGCCCCGGCAGCTTTTTTTTTTTTTTTTCCCAGAAAAGCTTGCTTACTTTACAGACACATTGAAATTCTAGGAGAGTGCTCCACAGCTTGCCGAGGGGATTACTGGTAAATCCCTGCAAACTCCAGATGTTTTCCCAGGCAGCACGCAGCGAGGAAACATCGCCCATCCCCTGTAAACATCTGTCAGACAAAAGCCTCCGCCACAGAGGAGACAACAGAAGCTTAGAGGGAGTAAAGTAGCTCTACTAGGCAGATTTTCACTCTGTTAGACCTATTTGTTCGTGAACAGCTAAGTGGTTTTACAGGGCTTCTTGTGCATCTGCTTATCCTAAGCTACAAAGTGCACCAGCGTCTAACTGAGGCATTTGGTGGCAAAACAGATGAGGAGGCTGTCAGGGCAAGACGATAATGACAGATTTCGCCTGCCTTAGATCCAGAGCATCTCTTACCCCGGAACATTCTCTGGTAGACCACCAAGGGAGACAGTTGTCCTCAATAATTTTTGGAATGACATCTCTTCCTCAGGCACATGAATATCTTTTTTTGGTTGTTGTTCTGTAACACAACTCAGACAACCAGACTCTGTTTGAGCTCTCAGCAAGCTCAGTTTAAATGATAGCTGTTGTCCTGTGTTAGGAGACTGAGGTGCAGTGACAGGGCTCTATCTGTCTGATCAGTGGCATTGTGATACTGCTGGATCTCATAGCCCTGGGAGCGGTGTGTGTCTACTGTGTGTGTGTGTGTGCATGTGATGGAAGTGGCAGCCGCTGCAGGGTTCAGGCCCAGGGCAGGATCACATATCCGCCTGCCATGTTTGTGTTAATTTGCTGGATATAAACACTGTGAGTGGGCTGTAACAAGGGAGCGGCTCCCTCTCTGTCTCCAGTCTCCCACCTCCTCAGCGGAAGGCAGAATGGAGAGAGGGAGCGGCTGGCCAGAGTCTGGATCACTGAGCAATCGCAGGGCAGAGAAAGAGAGAGTGAGAGAGCCCTTAGTGTAGCCACTAGAGACGGGCCTGACAGATGGACGGACCAACTGACAGGATGCCTAGCCAACCGGAAAGACCACTTTCGCCCACGCAGGCTGCATGTTTTTGCCTGTCGCCTTTTATCACCATCTCTTTTACGCACCCTAAAGGATGAAAAAAAGACTTGTATCTGTGTATATCTATAGCCATAACATATGTATAAGTGGTAAACTTACAGTCACCACAGAATGATATTTAGATGCTTTAATGTGTCTCAAATTGACATTCAGTGTAATTGGGGGATGCAAAGGGTCTTTGAAGAATGGATCACTTTCAGTTAGGGGTGTAACAATTCATTAATTCCATTGATGCAATTAATGAATTGATTATAAATCTGCCGATTCCACTGCATCAATCTACCACAAGAAATACTAATTGGTTTCACTTTGGCCAGAATCAATGTCAAATGCTCTGAGTCAAATCGCTCACAGTTGTTAAAAGAGAGAAAAAAATCTAATGTTATGGTGATCTAACAGAAAACTATAAATTACAGGTTTTTTGGTAGGGTTTTTTTTTTTTTTTTAAATAAGTAATAAATATTTTTTTTAGCAGGGCTACAGACTAACATTTTACATTAGTTGCACTGGTGTGCCTAACTTTTTAATTTAGGTGCACCAGCGCATATTTTAGGTACACCCACATATTTTTCACTGTGCCTTTTGGCACTCCAGTATTACATTTTAAGTGTTACCTCTTTGTCCCGACTGCTTTGGTTTACCACTGCTTGGCACTGAAACCCTGTGGGGAAGGGGGCCTGCCGGCCACGCACCTGTCATTACACAGGACGTGTTCCTTTAAGAGACTGTGCTTTTTTTAATGCTTCAGTTTGAAATGTCAGTGTTCTGACAGCAAAAGTACTGCTCCCAGTCATCACACTCTCTGCAATAAATGCAATGCATGTTTTATCAGATCTGAGCCACGGAAATTGGACAAGCCGGTCTTTGCAAAAAACATATTTTGTGGTCTCTTTGTATGTGGTAGGCTCTGGCTATAGCTCGAACTCAGATTAGGTGAGCCCATCTCTGCTGTAGATGATGGGTCAGATCAGATTTTTGGTCACATGTGCGATGAAAATGGTTGCACCCTTGAGCCCTGCTGATTAGGTAATTCTGTTAGTAAAATTTTTAAATTATTGTTGTTTAAATTTAAATTTTTGGCTAAGATTACTGAATTGAGTGACTCAATTCAAAGTTTATAAACTTGAATCACTCAAAAAAAAAAAAAAAAAAAAAATCACTCCTGAATTTAATTGCTATCTACTGAATTGTGAATCAAATTGAATCTCTGTTAAAGATGCACTATTGAATGCTGACTGAAATGAGGACTCAAATGACAAAACATGTGAAGTAAGCACATAATTTATCAGTGAGTTGCCCCAATGATGACAACCAGGTAGACTCAACCATCTAATTTTGTATGATGCTCTTTTGACAGGTGAGTTTACAAAGTCCTTGCACTCAGCAGTTTTGTATTTTTGTAGCTGTACCTCAAACCAAAGATTCACACCCCTCCATTCAATGTAAGTTGTTTAAGGAATCATGTCAGTGAGGATCCTTGGCACTAAATCACATTCAAATTTGGGGGCCAGTGACCAAATATAAGTGTATTTTAAGAATGCATGTTATGAAAATGTTTGCCACGGCCTTTTTTACTTGATAGTAGGTGTATGTCTGGCCCCATGGCAGCAAGCGAAGGTGTGTGTTCAGCTGCATAGGGAAATATCTGCCTCATTTTCTCCTCAGAGAAATCCTCCTCAAGCTCATTAGCCCCCGTTAAATTCCCAGTGGAATGTCGAGGCCTGGCTGCCGTCTGCTACCCGGGCCCGCACAGCTCCGGTTTCAGCCTGCTGGATGACTGGGCACGAGGATGGTTCCCATAGTTGAGCTGCCTCAACCACATGGGCAGACCCTGGTACCCTGGCTGAAAGAGCCCTCTGTTGTCCCGTGCATGCGCACACATGCAGGCACGGTCATTTCACACACACACACTCACATACACACACACACACACACACACACGCACACGCACAAACACACAGAGGCAGGCAATCGGAGCTATGGGAAGGTTACAGATTTATGGAAGGATAGGTCACATGCTTGAAGGAGAGCAAGGCCCAACAATCGCTTTTTGTCTGAATGTAAACTTGTGTAACTGTCTGGCAATACCAGTCTATGCTGGCGTTGTCCAAAGAAACAATCCTATGCTTTTCAGCCCCCACCACCACCACCACCACCACCATCGAGCTGGGCTTGGCTGGATATCTGTCTGACTTGGCCAGCACTGTGGAACGGATCTAGACACACTCACACACACACATACACAGTGCACACAAACACATTCAGATGCAAAATGTGTAGATCATTAGTTTCCATCATGATCATTCCATCATCGTTGGGGAAAACATGACACTGTTTATTATACACTACTGTATCTTGCACAAGGCCAACAATTTGACAGTGTGATTGACTTGATTTCGTACGCTTAGTGGAATATACTGTATAATATACCCCAGGTTGGCTCTATCCTGAAACTTTTACCCAAATGGAGAAAAAAAGGAGTGGCGAAAAAGAAAAAAAAAGTGTGAGGGAGAGCGGGCCAGAGAAGAGTGCATATCAAAGAGAGCGAGCCATCTGTCAGTGCAGGCAGCAAACAGCTGGTGGAGGAGATGCAAGATGTCTGAACAAAGACTGACAAGATGGAAGATGACAGGAAACAGATTTCCCTCCCTTTTTACCCCTCCTGGAAGAGAAGACGTTGACCGTCAGAGTGCTGTGATGTCTTGCAGTCTCCAGATGCTGGCTCTTCTCTCGTCTGTACCTCTCTCCTCTCCTCTCCTCTCCTCTCCTCTGCTCTCCTCTCCTCCTGCTGTTGCTGGTAGGAGTGGAAACAGCTCAAAGTCCTACACAGAAAACACCACAGAAGGATGAGTTGGCAGCTTACCGTTGGACCTGCCGCCTTCATACTGTTCACTCTTGTTTTTCTGTTTCCAAGTTTCATTACAAGAGAGACTCCTCGGTCTGCTCCCTCACTGTCCATTTGCATTTCTGTTGCACTGAACATGTACACAAACACAGAATTATAGCATGTCTCCCATAATGATCATGTAGTTATTCATACAATGTATAATATGCTGTAATTGTACTAATTACATGATAGTATTTACTCAGTGTGGAATTTGGTCTAACAATAGGATTTTTGTGTGACCTGAATATCACATTCTGTGAATTATTTAGCTTTAGTAATTGACCTGCTGCAGCTTAAGTAGATACGCATCTCTCCGCTCATTTGCTCAGATAAATGAAGCAGTGTGAGTCGTGTGTAGTTAGTTTTTCGGAAATGAGTACCGGGCCTTATGTTAATTAGTGTTGTAGCATAAGCCTTGTTACATCAGCTCTCCTCTCTCTACTTAGCACGTTCGTTCTATTCCCCTTTGTGCAGATTTTTCCCCCTCCCCCTACACTGTTAATTTGTACAGAAAATGCAGTCTATTTCTAAATGGGGCAGTGGTGCACACTAGAGCCTGGCCGCAATCATTAAGCCCATTTTCTGGCAGCTTAGAGCTGCTGAAATGCCTGTAATGGAGGGAGAGAGAGCGAGTTTTTGTCTGCTCCCTCTATCCACAGTGTAATGTGTGATGTGTGACACTGGCCAGTGTAATACCGTAATGGCCCTAATTGTCTAATCACTCTAATATGTGGCTGCTGCTCTTGGACATGACAAGGGCAAAGCGAGCTAATAAACAGTGATTACTGTCACTTGAAATCAGCATGCCGAAGGGGTGGGGGGGTTAGCTACAGGGGAAGACTGTTTTTTTTCTCCTTCTTATTTCTTCCTCTTACTGTTTTGTATTTGATGAGCATGTATTTGGTGGCATTGTGAAAGGTCAGCTTGTGGTTGCGGTACACACAAGTGATGGAATGAGAGACATCAGAGAGAGAGAGAGAGAGCTGTCATCTCTTTCCCCCCTCATCCCTCTGGCCGCTTAGATTGACAAGCCTTCAGCCTGGCCAGCTCAGACTCTGTGGAACAAAGACTTGACCAGGCAGAGCCTTCACTTTCCCCAACCATCTGTCTGTCTTTCTCCCTCTCTTTCTTTCTTTCTTTCTTTCTCTCTCTCTCTCTCTTTCTCTCTCTTTCTCTCTCTTCAGTGTAACCACATATGATGACTTAGCAAGGGAATGAAAACCCAGCAATGCTCACACATACACAAACAAAAAGTCTCTATTTGCACTGTGTGTGTCTTGCGAGATGAATGTGTTTGTGTCTGTGTGGTTGGAGCTGATGTTTTATGCACCATCTCAAGGCTATGAAGCCCTCATTTCTCAACTCCCCCGGGACCAGTTAACCCCTCATTTCCTCCCCAGAGCAACCAATAAGGACCACAGTAGGTGTGTGTGTGTGCTTTTGTGCATCCGTATGTGTGTGTTGGCATGCGTGCACGTGCGAGTGCCTGCTGTATCATCTGGGTAGCAGGCTTTTCTCCCCAGTAGTCAGGCACTCTGATAGCCTCCATTCATTATTCAGTTCTACTCCACAGCTGCACCACACCATCCCCCCCTGAGCAGTACAGAAAATACAACAAGGTTAAGAATTGGCATGAAATGTGTCTCGATGGATCAAGTGGTGGTGGAGGGAGAGGGAGGAGGGAGAGGATGGGGGTGGTGGGGGTGGGGCGTGGGGGGTATCAGCCTTTATCTGCGCACCATCTTTTATTAATTGCCCCGGCGCTTAGGCTGCGAGTTTCTCCGTGATCATTAATGCATGCGCGGAATAACGTATTTACATGTTCTCATGCATTATGCATGGGAAGGGAGGAGGCTACAGTGTTGTGGAGGACCCTCTGCCCACAGGTCCTGTGTTTTCTTTTGAATATGCGTGTGTCCGTGCATGTACGTGTGTGTGTGTGTGTGTGTGTGTGTCGGCTGATTTGCATTCAGCCATGCTGCGAGCTCCACTTGCTACCAGGCATCTAGTCTTCCCTGCTCTGTTGCTACAGGAAAGCGATGGAGCATTGGACAACAAACAACCTTCACAGCAATTCTCAGAGCTTCCACACAGGCGGGGCACAGGGTGTCACTTGTCTGACGGAGGCCGATAGGTGTCTTTGTCACCAGGAAGCTGCAACTGGATATGTTTGTTGTACAGTACTGTAAGCACACTGAAACATTTAGCTGCCCTCCCTCCTCACCTTTTTTCGCATAATAATGAATAGTACACCACAAAAAATCTCCATCTCAACAGGTCATTTAGTCCCACATTCAGTAATCAACTTGTTCATTTTCTTGCTCCTAGTGGGCTGATCTGCCTTATACTGCCTTCTTCAACGTATTTATACTTGTTCCCAGAAATTTTCCTGAAACAACTAAAACTGCATTGGAAACAAGTGGGGTAGGTCTCAGAAGTCAGACATAACATTGGCTACAAACTTTTTCCTAAGTATGGAATTCCAGATTGAACACATTCTTTTCTCTGGGGAAAATACATTTTTTTTTTTTTTTTTACCTAATGGATCTTTCCATCCTTGTCAGTGTATGATTTAAGCTTGCAGATTTAAGATGGCTTTTAAAACCCATTTCTCTCTTAAAACTGGATCCACTGAATTCTGCTGCCGCTTCCAACTGAAGTAATTATTTTGCTAACAGTTAAATATGTAACTGGCTGTTCTGTGACCACCTTTGCTTGATAATTGTTCAACAGCAATCATTATAGCTCGCTGCTTACCCATGAAAATTTCTGGTTAGTTAGCTACCATGTCTCTCTCTTTGACTGATCTGTCATTGTTGATAAAAAAAAAAAAAAAAAAAGATGACAACAAACGTATTAAGAGAGGGAAGAATCATTACGGCTCTGTTTGTGTGTGGCAGTCATCATGGATGACTAACCACTTTGCCGTTTTTTTAAAATTACATAGATTGTGTTCAGATAATAAAAGTTCATTAAAATTCTTGTGTGTGTGTGTGTGTGTGTGTGTGTGTGTATACAAACAAATGTCCAAATGTGGTAGATTATTTTTAAGGTATTGGAAAAACCTCAATCATTCCTCCCATAGACGATGAGTGTTTTTGTTGTTGTTGTTGTTGTTGTTGTTGTTTTGACCTTGAAATTGCAAACATGACTTCTGAGGCCTTTAATGTTATCCAACTGGCACTTCACTTGTTGAACTTGTTGCTCACTTGAAAAAAAGATTTTTACACTGAATATCAGACTAAATGAATTATAAGATGGAGATTTTTTTATAGTATATGACCTGTCTTCCTCTGTTTCCAGCATACTCAGACATTCTCTGCAGGCGATGTCAGCATTTGGTGCTTTCCATTCACACTATACTGACCGACAGTCGCCACAAAGTCAAAATCCTTCCCGGTGTGTGAAAAGAAAAAGGCTAGAAAAGATCAGTGACAGGTCAGGCAAAGAGCAGCAGCTGCACGAAAGTCAAGCGATCTAGCCTAAAACCTCCCACTCACTCTCTTTTTCTCTTTCTCTTTCACGCTGTCTCTGTGTCGCTTTCACACACACTTCCTCTCTTTCTCTTTGCCGTGGAGGTGGTGATTGATCAAGTCAAAGCACAGCTCCCCGTTGGCCTATTCCCCTCCAAGATCCATCGATCACAGACTCAGTCGGACCCGTAGTTCATGATCTCAACATTTCCGAACCCAAGCCACTTTTTTTTTTTTTTTTTTTTTGCCTCTTATGTATTTCTCACATACTGCCAGCTCCTAACTTCATCATCACACATCCCTGCTCAGTGAGTAGTATTGATCACTGGCCCTCACTTTTTGTTTTTAACCTGTTTGAAGAGAGCGCTGTGTGTGGTCATTTCTGTGTGTGTGTGTGCTGTGTGTGTAATGTGTCTGCTTTAATTGTATCAGACGCCTCCTGATGTGGTTGGTCAGTGTGCTGTGTGCTGCCTTGCATTAAAACCATCCTTGTTGGGTAATTGGAATTGATTTAGTAACAGTTTAATTAATCACACTGTTAAATCTGTGGTACTTGTCAGGAACCAACACCGTGAGCTTGGTGTGTGAGTGTGTCTTTCTGTGTGAAGTGGTTGTACATGTTTTCAGGGTGTTAAGTGGGCAGAAAAGGCAAAGTAACACATTTGTTAAAATTAACAGTGCTACGTAAAGAGCACTTAAAGTCCTTTAATACAAACATAACTTAAATATTTTCTGAATCCTTTCTCAAACAGTATTGATGTTACTGAGAAGAGAGAGGTGCAGGAACTCTGCATAGATTTCCTCTCCCTCTGCCAGTGAGGTTATATTTTCACCTGTTATTTATAGCTTGTCTGCCTGTCCGCAGGATATCTCAAAAATTTATAAATGCATTTCATTGAGATAGGTCTTTTTTTGATGTTGGAGAAATTCCAGATCTGGGATTTGGGATTCGGTGGTGAAATCTCAGATCTGGGATTTCACCACCATTACAAAATAATCTTTGTTTTAACCATAACTATAACAGTAATGGACATTGAGGCTAGATTTAAAATCCTAAAGTTATGTTAGCATTGTCAGGAAATCAATTGAACTTAAAATTTTAAGCAATAGAAACGATGCCTGGATATAATAGCAAGTGGGAGAATTGCTCAGCGTTGGTGAGCTTTTGCACTATTGAGCGCTTTCTTGCTCACCGTGTTTTTGCTAGGTGAGAAAATGCAGTAGAATTAAGCGCTATATGCTGTAATGTTGTCAAAACAGGTACTTAAGCTTGGCGTTCTACTGCACTTAAAGGAAAATTCCACCCTAAAACACATGAATAATGTAAAAAGTTCAGTCGGTAAACTTGACAAATGCTATGCACATACAGAGCTGCTGCAGAGACAATTGAGCTTAATGGAGGAACGAAGTGAGCTCTCCTTGTTCTATGCTGGATTTCTCCATGTATGTGTAACGTCATTGCAACATGTTGAGCCTACAAAGAAGCCCTCCCTCTTTTATTTTTAGGGGTTGACATGAAAACTTTTAGATTGTTGATTTTTTTTTTTCCCCCCCGTTAAAGACCATTGGAGCTTAGCATTGAGTGGATTCACTTTTGGCTTGTTGGCTATGGAGAAGTAAATACACAACATAATGGCGCCAGAAATGTAATGTAAATTGCAAATCCAAGTTTTTAAATAGTGTCAATAAGGTTAATGTTTTAGGCTGGAATTTGGCACAAGAGCATCGTCTACAGTACATGTACAGTATATACCTAAAATGAAAATGTCACATGTGTATTTGTTTATTTTTTGGGTATTTTATTGTCTGAGTGGAGGTCTGCTCAGTTGAATCCACTCACCCATGTACCGTATTACAACAGTAAGTGCCGACAAGGTGAGAGCTGTGGCTGTTGTTGTTGTTCTCTTTAGGTTCATTCATCCTGAAGAGTGCTGGAGTGTGTTTTTGTGTGTCTATGCATGTGTGCGCGCATCTCTTTGCCTCCTTTCCAGCGTCAGAGAAAACAAAGGCGTCCTCGCTCTTGCGGGCCCTGATTGCAGTCATTAGGATGCATGGGCGCTCCTGGTGTGACGGGGCCTCTCCTCCAGGGTATTCAGCTCGCAAAGCGCCGCCGCTCGCCTGTTTTTAATAACAATCATCTAAAATCGCTGCAATTAGCCCGCAGCTACGAGGAGATGGAGAGCAGGAAGAGGGGAACGGAGAGAGAGGGAAGGAGCGAGGGAGGGGAGAGAGGGCGAGAAGCTCAGATTCAGTGAACCCTTCGAATGTCAGCTCCTCTTTCACATGGAAAATTCAAGAGGGCCTTTGTGTTCATCAATTATTAGCCATGAAAGTTAAAAAGATCCATTGTGTATTTTTAATCAGAGTTATATGGGGAATCTTTGAACTGATTCCCAGCCTGGCCTGGGGCTACAAGCAGAGGTAGCCTCCGCCACCCCACACATCCCCTCCACCTCCTCAGGTCTCTTTGTGCAGCTCAATACTGTATTATTCCAGCTAAAGCCCAGGCAAGCTATTCATACTGCTGCACTGGCAGAATCTGCGGAGCCATAGAGGCTGCTAGTACAGTATATACACTCGTCTTTTTAAAGGAGAGTGGGTGAACAAGGATCGGCTCTCCTCAAATATTTAGCTTTCAGGACAGTATGGATTATAAAACAGGCCAGAGGGCAGAGAAAGAGAGAGACTTTATGTGATTTGAATCCATGCGGTTTCACAGATTCAGTTCATTTAGCCATGCACTGATCATCCTCTGCAAAATACAATAACGGGGTATCAGATATCGAGCACTTAATGGAGTGTTTGACATTACATTTAGTGTTTGAGGTCAGTGATGTTCCTGATGTAGTGTTTTTGCCAGAGGCTGAACTGGCCTCACCATGTGGCGGAGGTCAGTGTACGATATGAGCCAAAGTCAACCGCAGCCGGCTGGCTTTTAAACTGCAAAAACACAGGCTGATCATTTAAAGCCACAATGAAACGAAAATAACTTCTTCAGCTTGTTAGCTAATATTCCATGCCAGAATATTCACTTATTTAACCAGGATTGCCAAAGAAGTTTCTTAATGTTTTATGTCAAAAGTACAAAAAAGTCACATTTTTTTTGAATAATCATACTTGTTCCATCAAATAAAACTGCCTTTCTCTCCTGAACTGATCTGCTGTCGGCTTATGCTTTTGAAATATGCCTCGCTGTATTTCATGAGGATGTATATCAAATTAAGGAAGACTTAATTCTTTGTTATTGAGTCTAGGGGTCCAGCCAATGGGTGAGGTTATTTCTTTGGTTCAAATGCCAATCAGTCTGTTACAAGTTTTTGATATTCTTCGCTTGTTTTGTTTGCTTGACACTAATGGAGTAGTTCCACCCCTTGTTTGTAGATAATTCCTGGAGCAAGAACGGTTTCACTTGCCCTCTTGGCAGAATTTCTTCAATTACTTTAAGCAAATCAGGACTTTGAGTCTGACTTTTGGTAAAGATCGTAGTTGTGTGTGTCATCCTGCTAAGAAATCAGCTAATAAAACTCAAACACACTCATTATCTATCCACCTACCCTGTAACATCCAACAGGGGGGCGTCAAACTAAACAGAGAATACATTAAACAAACATCATTACCCTCTGATCTGGTTGTTCTCTCTTCCCTTCAGCACCGCTTTGAATTTACAGGCTCTGTCTCTTCATGTTTGCAGGTTTGACCTCGCTTTAGGAGGGGTGCTTCAGAGGCAGCCATTTAACTCTAATCACCCACAGCTCTGATGCCTAGGGGTTGTGTGTGAGAGAGATTTTCAAAGTGCAGTGTGATGTTTCTTCCTGTCAATAAGGACGTACAACTGAGAATGTAGTACTTTAAATATTTTGCAGTCATTTCTCCTGTCCTCCTCATTCCTCTCTCCATCCTAATGTGTTGTCATGTAGCACCACCTACAGGTCAACAGGAGGGTAACAGGCTGGTCTGCTGCAACTCTGAGACAAGGATATAACTGGAGCAGTGGCAGCATCTCTGGTTGCGGGTTGAAAATGAACTCTGAAAGCTAAAAAAAAAAAAAAAAAAAATGAAAAAGAAAAGAAAAGAGAAAAAAGAAACCTTCCCAGTCACAAACAGAAAGAAAAGTGCTGGACTCATTGTTCCTTCTTTTGGGACGGGAAAAAGAAAGCGCGGCGTACACGAGAGAACCCGGCACTCTCTCAGATTCAGTCTTTGTTCAAGCTGCGCTGAATTATTTACTCGTGTGTTTAAAAGATGGCTCGCGGGAATTTTCGACATTAGCTTTTTCGGAGGGCTGCGCTCAGTCTTCCGGCCTACAAAAGCTCAAGCTTGTCTTTCATGAAGTGTGGTGTATACATGCAAGTATACAAGCAAGCGTAAATGAATTAAAAAAAAAAAACACAAAAAAAAAAACTGGGAGTTGGGAGCGGGGAGGGGGAGAAAGTTTTGAAAAAGCTTTGTTGAAAGTGTGCTTTTAAACGCAGTGGATGCTTGTTTTAGCCTTTGTTTTAGCCTTGTTTTGCAGCTCCCATTTGCTCTCCAGTGAGCGTTGCAGGGAAGTAAAAGCACTTCTCACCCAAACCCCCAGTGCTCCCTGGTACTTTTAAGATTGTACCCAGCTTTGCATGTTTTCTCTGCCTTGCTGCTCTTTTTTGGCTTTTGGGTTGAAAATAAGCCTTGTGTAGTGCTCATTTGCATCCAGCACGCTTCTCCATAATTTATATACAAGTACCTTTACAATGCAAGAAGAAGGTCTTTGGAACTGTGATGCTGTCTGTGGGTGTGTTTTCACTGTTTGTAGACTCAAGCTTTGGAAATGACATTGTTCATTCAGTTGGCGCTATGAAAGTTTTGCTTTTAGGTTGTCTCTCTGTAAGCGGCTCTGGGGTTTCTGAAGGTGTGCAGCAGGCCATCTGGACTTCCTTAGTGCGGCACTTCACAGCCTTGAGACCGAATTTTGTTTTGTACTCGCGAAAAATATCTTTCTGATTATGCAAGGAAGTCATTGATGTTTCTTAGTTCACAGATTTCGCAAAGGCTTTGTTTTGGGTCACAGATTCATGTTTTGTCTTTCACAGAGAGGCTGTGTTTACCTTTCCAGGTTGATATTGAACTCTCAGTGATGGTACTCGACCGACGACTCTGAAAAAGCTTTGATTGGCCTTGAGGGTTACATCACGTATTATCACTGATGTAGGCCAGCTGACAGGAAAACAGAGCAGGTCACAAGTCAGACTCAATACCATTCGCTGACCCATGCTAAATCTCACATTCTTATCAGTGAGAGCACACACACTGAAACAATATCTTTCTCTTGCTTAAATCTCTTTCCAAAGAGCGAGTCATTTTCCCCGAGTGATGAAGAAAACTCACTCTGGACCCATAGTTCATCGTCTCAGCCGGTGTGATGGACAAGGTCTTGTGACGCAGGTTATCCGCCTTTTTAGTGCTCATTAGCTTTAATCATGTGAGGGCCTGCCTCTTTGGCTTGTTTTTTTTGGCAGGATAATTGATTGTAGCTGTGGAATATGCATGCTGTGGCCAGCACTAGCAAATCTGCACTGATGAGGCTATGATCCCTGGCTCCTGGGTTGTTTATGCAGCACTCATCCCAGAGACAGCCTATGAAGTTCAAAGCCATTTAACACAAAAGATGTCACAGTGGAAAGTCACCGAATTGCAAAGCCTAACTCCCACATTCATTTCCTTCAGTCTTTTTTGATTAGGCCTCAGTGGATTCTTACACTGCTTGTGTGAAGTCTTCATCTCATACTAGCCCATTTGAAATAATTACGCCAGTTTTGTTCCAGAAAATGCCTGAAATTTCAAGTGATAAACCTCAGGCTGAGAACCCAATTTTCCTCAGCAAACTCAGAAAGCCACAGGCAGACTCCCACTCCTGCAGAGACTGCCTTTTAGATTGTGTTTTATTCATTTTTTTGTGTGCTTTCACCAAAATTGCCACGCTGAGGGTTACAAAAATAATTTTCAGTGTTTCCTCAGGGGAGGGGGTAAGAGTGGGGGGGTGCAAAAAAGCCATCCTCCCCACCCCACCCTTTATTTTTTTCCAGTCTCTTTTGCTGTGGTGCAACCAGGGGTGAGCACATAAGGGAAACAAACGATTCAGTATCAGCCGTGATTTCCTCAATAGCCCAGTGGGAGCGCGGGAAGTTGGGGTGCACACAGTACATCGGCGTGGCCCTGAAACAGCAGCCACGCTGTGAGGGAGATGGCTTTTCTCCACGACAGTCCAACTGCGAGCCACGGGCCTGCAAATGAAAGAAAGGGGGAGGAGGGATGCCGCCTTTACAGATTTGAGGCCCCTGCTGCCTTGCTGGGCATCTCTGCTACTGTGGGGACACTAAAAAAGGCAGCAACGGATAAACAGACAAAGAGCTGCAGATATTTCTGCTGAAAATACAGAGGCGCTATTTCCTGCTGCTTGTGAATTCATCAGACCTCACGCTGCGCCACTAGTGATTTATAAATGTATGCAGCTCATCAGATGTAGATGTGTAAACTCTGTGTAGGGTTATGGATGGCTGTGCAGACAGATTGTTTGCTCCGGGCCCTCCAGGCTCCTGGTGGGTGGGATCTGCCGGCACTGTCTTACATTGTTTTCCACATGAGCTTTATTGAGTTCCCAATTACAATGCTGGTCCTCTTGTCTTGGGCTCACCGCTGTTGCTGAATTGACCTTGCCTTATCGTGAGGGAGTTTTGTTGTGTATTCAGGCCAGCAGGCCTGTTAGGCAGGCAGACAGTGTGGCAGACTGACTCCCTCTCTCAGGCCCTGCTCCTGCAAGACCCTGTTTAACAGGCGTCAGGCTTACACACTTAATACTTGGGAGGGGAGAGTGGTCTTAGCTTTTAGCTCTCATCGCTGCTGACATTGTATCAGGCAGCCAGACAAGGCCAGACCACTGCACCCTCATTAGCCCTGTCTGGATAAGCTATTCCTCCATCTGACGCTAATGTTCAATGAGAAAGGTTACTTTGAGATTAACTGGAATGGCTAGAAATGAGCTGCATGCTGTACATGAACAGCGATATCAGCCTGGTGTTTTCCCAGGGCTTGCCTGGCTGTCTGAACAAAGGAGGACAGGGCATGGAGGAGGCACTTGCAGTAGGTGGAGCTCTTGTGTTGGATTTTGATGTCGAAGTGTGATTCACCTGCTTGTGAAGGGCAGGACAGCTGCCTCTCTCTCACTCTCTCTCTCTCTCTCTCTGTGCGTGTGCACGGTCATGCCTTTCAGATGGTAAGAATGACATTTATGCAAAATGCAAAGATAGCATGTTACAACAGATTTACAAGCCCTCCGTATACACACACAGGCCCAGCCATATAAATATACAAACACACTTTCAGTGCGGAGCTAATTGACAGCTCTTGATGGGTGGTGCAACACTGCCAACTGTTCATGTTTACATTGGACCTTATTAGAAATTGTAATGGGTGTCTTATGTTCTCCAGCTGGTAATAGTTTGTGTGTGTGTGTGTGTCTGTGTGTGCGTGTGTGAGTGAGTGCATGCACACGCTTTATTTACTGCCTGCAACCACACGCTACATTTCTCTCACTGCTCCCTGACACCTTCATGCACAGGAACAAACATAAATGTCTCCCCCACAATTTCTCTTCCCTCTGCCTGTAGTTCCTCCCTCTCCAGCTCCCACTCCTGCTCTCCCTCCCCTCTCTCCCTTGCGCCGTCTCCTCCCTGCAATCTACCGCAGGCCCTCCATCTCTCCGGCCTGTCAGCGTGCTTTTTCATTTGGCTTGTTGCTACAGGGGGCTCGGCGCTGGCAGATTACAACTCGGCAGCCAGTCATTTTCGATTTATCAGAGCCTCCTCCCTCTGTGCCTACACCTTCCCTTCCCCCCACCCAGCCCGCCACACTCGCTTCCCTAGCCAGCATCAATCCAGACACATAGCAATTCCTCACCCTTCCTCTACACCTCCACCACACCTCCACCCTCCCAGCCTTCTCCCTCCCACCTTTCCTATCTTCCTCTTTCGATCAGTGAGGAAAATTTAGCTTGCAAGCCTCGAGACAAAAAAAAGAAATATTGTGGCAGTGGAAGCATTTAAGTTAGAGGAGGCAGCTAGGGCTGTATTATTACTTAGGCCTCTGTCACTGGTGATGACCCGGGAGAGTGGAGAATATCGATCGCATGTCACTCAAGGCATTCAGCAGATTGCATTGACAAAGCTTGTCGGGGCCTTTAATAGCAAGGTTAGCAGCCTTGGCTGGGGCCCAGGAGAAAACTCTAACTGTGCCCTATTTCATGGTGGCTTTTAACCATTCCCTGGGTCCAGAGCGCGGATTGATAACAGTAAGGAAGTAATTTTACTCTCATAATTGCCTTCCTGTGGTTGACATTTGTGGCCCTCAGCGCCTGTAAGAGCCTTTCCAAGAACAGGAGAAAGAGGTGCCAGCATTGTCTGGCTGCACTCTGTGAAAGAAAATAGCTTCGCTCCAACAAAGATGTGGTACACTAAACAAAACATGGTGGGACAAAGCAAAAAAAAAAAAAAGGAAAAAAGATGAAAAGCAGTGCACAAGTGTGATTTATGGGTTAAAGGAAGTCCATTACTTGCAAGAGGAAGCCCAGACCAAAACAAAAACAGAGTAAGGGCATGCCTTGCAAAGAGGGTCACGGAGTAATTCTTTTGCCCTGCCAAGATCACTGATAGTTCCTGAAAACACAACTTGTCGGCAGAGAAAAAAACTGACAGGATTTCGATCTCGCTGTAATTCTCAACATAAATAAGAGCACTAAACCACCTAAATAGTCTCTCTTTGTGCCAAGTGATGTGGAACTAGGCTGAAATTTAACAGGTCCCCTGTGCGTTGTAATTTGCCTCACACACAGGTGGGGAAGCTATTTCTACGAGCTGCGCAGTCATCGATGGGTGCTGTCAGGTCTTGCATGGCAGGTAGCTATTTTCAGCACTGTATAGGCCTAAATCATAAAGCCGAAACAGATTCTCTTCAGCTGAGTCTTTCATTTCCACAATAAAGCAGGAACTTTGAATAAAGAAGTCAGTGTTTATTTTGCATGCTTGGAGTCGTCACAGCTCAGAGAAAACAGAATGACAGTCTTCCATCTTGTGCAAAACTATCATTCATTGAACTACTACAGGTACCTGCCCTAGTTACTGATAGCGTGTCTTGTACAGAGGCTTTTCAAGAGGAAACTTTAGTTTCTAAAGTTGTTCTAACTTTTTTAAGTGGTGTTGCCGACTAAAATATATACTTTTTTCAGTTGCACACCAGTGTGCATAGTTGTGTTATAATGGAGGAAATAAATCCTCAGCAATTTTTCAAGCACTGAGTGCATATTTTATGACTTAGTCACTTCTGTAGTAAATCACACCTCGATGCTCCTTCTACCAGTCCACATCCCCTCTTTGAATTTTAATATGTTCCCTTAGTTTAGTGAAGATATATTTAAAGTGTTTCTTTCCCTGCTGTAAATTCGGCTTCAGTCAATTCTATCCCTCAACTTCCCCAACCTGCGAACATGGTTAACCTAAGCTCAATTCATAGAAAGATTTATAACATAATTTGCAAATGATAGGAATTTAGTATGTTTTCCTCATCTTCTCCAGTGCTGATAAGTAGAGCCTGACAATACTGTATTTTTGGGGCTGATATTGATATTTAGATTTGGGATTAAAGATCTGAGTCTGAATCTTATGATACTTCTATAGGCTGATTTTTCTTTTTAAATATACATATAATCATGTTAATCAAAAAGTAGCAATAAAAATATGTTCTTAATGTTTGATATATTACAGCTGAACAATAAACTCCTTAGCATCTTAACACAGTCTGCTCAGCTGTGATTCACTGCTCTGCCAACCCATGTCCTGTACAAAGTATTGTAAACAATAGAGTCTGCTTTATAGACTATTTAATGATAACACTGTTTTTAAAATCATACCAAGCGCTTTTTTTTTTTTTTTTTTACCACAGTATGTACTGTCGTCCTCATCAGCCAACATATACACTAATACCAATACCATCATCAGTGTTGTGCAGGTTACTTTTAACTAAATGTTACATTTTTTATTACTTTTTAGTAGTAGTAGTAATCAAAAACAGACTACTTTTGTAACAAGTGTTTTAAATTGAACAATAAAGTAGAAAAGTCCTAAAGATATGAGCTATATCAGTCTTAACTCTACAACTGTACTCACCACTGACTGTCAAACTTTTATAAAAGTTCCTCAATATAACTTGAATTAAGATCGGAATGTTTTGATTTTTAAGCACAACCACCAAAATAAATCACAAGTATGTAGATCACAAGTAGTAAACCACCTCGACATGGTCAGCTGGTCGCAGGCATGGTAGACGAAGGGGCATTGATTTGATTGGCAGATGAGATGCAATGCAAATTCAAAAAAGAAACCCAATCAAAAACAGCACTCAAAATTTAAGCGCATACTGCCCAGTGATACACATACTGACAGCGCATACTGTCTAGACATGGAGACAGCTCCTTGTGAGTTGCCCTACCCTTGATGGTGTTGCTGTCAGATTTGGTCAGCAACAACATTGCTGACCTTCATTGCCTGGTTTTGTCTAGATGGTAAGATACCTAGATTTGCACAACCTTGCACATGCTCACTTCATTCATCACAGTAGCGCTCTAGACTCTGCCCTAAACTTAACATTAACCCTAACCCTTTACCTTACCCTTAACCTATTAACTGCACTTCAAGAGTTCAGACCTAGATTTGCTAATCTAGGGTTACCATCTTGACATGACTGAGTTGTCTGAAAATATGCCACAAGGGCACATTCATGCATGGCAAAAAGATGCAACAGAATGAATGTTATATGTAAGGGATAATCAGTGAGTGACGCAAAGGTTCTTTACCTCCATGTCTTACCTTAAAACTACCAACCTAACATACCTTAAAGGAAAGAGGAGGGAACGGTATAAAAAAAATTACAATGGTGTGTTTTCCTGCCTGGTCGATAGTTTATCAAGTCGATAACTCAGCTCTGCTTGCCACTGTTGATAACAAATATGTTTTGACAGCTGTGCTTTTTAATGTTGCTGTGGGTTACAAGTTGGGTTGCAGAAGACTTTACGGGACGGGAAATGGTGGCTGGGTAAGAAAACCACCACCACACGTCATCCTTTCACTTGAAGAAGATAGCACTTAAGCAAATACAACATGTGCTTTGTGGTGAGGCATGACGACTGGACACATTACTTTTTTTTTTTTTAACAACAGCACTGGTTTGTAAAGATCTCTTGGTAAATGTTAAGATGAAACAGCACAATTAATTTGATGCACAAGCTTTAACATTTTTGGCATTTTTTGCAGTTAGATCATAACTACGATATTTACGACTGCGCATGAAGACAGCACTAAAACAATGAAGCTGACGATTTCGGTCCGATCCCCAGCCTCTCTCCTGCCTACCAGCCATTAAGGCCACATTACAGCTGCCTTTTTATGACTAGTCGGATGAAAGGGAACCAAGCACACCATCAGTGTAATTCCACTGTAATGTTAATGGTAATATTCTGTCATCATCGTGGCTGATTATGCGCTATCATACATCAGAAAATATATGTTGTCGTATTACATCTGAGTTTTTCCCTGTCATTGAAGTCATGATTATTTCAATTACAGCCACATCGTCTGTCTGTATTTTTGTTTTCCCCTGGCTTTTTGTTTTCTCCCATAACCATTCTATTAAAGCAGCAAGAACAGATGTTTGCTGGCATAGCCCTCACAAAACGGGCTAGGTTGCCATTAAAACATCGGTACTGTGGCACTGTAGTGTTTTATGACTTTGTCAACGACAGCTGTGCATTTCAGGAAGGTGGCTAAATGAGGAAGTTTACAACAGGGATTAGTGATAACAGCACTGGCCTTGGACAGACAGCCTGGGTCAGCCAAAAAGAAAATGTATATTCTGACAGTGGATTTTATAGCCTCGTCTAATCCTCCAAATAGCCGCGCAGATGGAGCCAAATGCGGGTAAGGTGAGACGCTATCATTCTTGTTGGTTTACACCACCACGCCAGCTAAAACATGCTGTTTGATAGGCAGGGCAGCGTGTTCCAGAAATGGCCGTACCCACCTGCTAAATGGAGATCGGCTCAAAGCAAATGACCCTTGACCTTGGCTTTAACACCTAATGGCTTATTAGATATAGATTAATGAGTAAGCTCTGCAGACATTCTAACTCTAGTCACATAAGGTTATTCATTATGGTGGTAAATGATGAGTGATGTAATGTTTTCCAAAGTCAGATAGAGGAATTTTATCTCATATGCAGTGACCTTTAAATGTTTGTGTGTGTGCATTAGTCAGTACAGCTTATGTCTCTTTCTGCCACAGGTATCATTGGTACTAATACACGCATAATTCAATTGCTGTCGTTAGCGTCTGTGTTGTTCCAGAGTGGATGTAAATGGATTCAAATTACATGATTATTGAGTGCCCTTTTCTCTTAAGGATTCAAGCGGAATGTCTTTTAATTAATC
Organism: Myripristis murdjan; assembly: GCF_902150065.1. NCBI lineage: Eukaryota > Metazoa > Chordata > Actinopteri > Holocentriformes > Holocentridae > Myripristis > Myripristis murdjan. The sequence goes on along the minus strand of NC_043993.1, from coordinate 18,739,107 downwards.
TCCATTAGCCTATACATTTTTCTTGGCTTATTTACTGCATTACTTCCAGCTAGTGATTCCTGCATGCCAGAGGGTTTAGCATAATGGCACCGCTTTGACCTATTTAGGTCCTCTTTCTTTAATAGCCACAGCCAGGGTACAGCGCCCTGCCATTTTGCCTATGTTTGTATCTTCTTCCTCCCTCTGAGATGCTGCAGTTATGCATTTTCCATCTTATTTACTGCAACACGTGTCTAGCCTAGCACCGTGTATCTATTCCTGTAACATAAAAAACCCTCTCTCCTTAAACTGGAAGCGTTTGTCTATCATATTACCGCCACACATGAGCCGCACACAAGGCTTGACCCAGTGTTAAGTGTCCGCGCTAAATTTCATTGCCTCCATCTACTGGAAGGCCTGCCAATATACTGGCAGTGAATTCCTAGAGGAAAATAAATGGCAATAAAAAAGAGAAATGATAGCCCCTGCAAGCCGATAGGAGAGGGCTTTTTCTCTGCTGTCTTTTTTCCATACCGCTCTTTATTGAGGCTGCCCAGCTCGGGGAGCTGTGACTTGGCACACTGGCTGTGGCTTTAGTTAGATGGGTCTCTGAAAGCCAATATTGAAGTAACGACTCAGTAGCACAGATTGAGGAGCTGGGGAATAATGTAATTAATTGCACGCAAATTTCTTTGATGAATAGTTATGTGGTGATGAGCACTCGACTTGGCAGCTGGAGATCTTAAACTGCTTCTGCCTGTACCAACACCCCCCACCCCACATACCCACCCATATTCTTGAGCAGCAGTTGCATTCTGGGAAAGCATCTTGTGACGCCACGCTCTTGGTCTGCTCTCTGTCTGCTTCACATGGGGGAATGCTGGGGCTCGGCTCAGGGAATTAGAGGTGTGTAAAGTGGGCAGGAAGGTTATTTTACTGCCACGCTGGGGTACTATAACAAGATGTTCAGATATGATCTGAGAGAGTAGAGGTCTCCCGCTGCTCTTATACCCCCACCTCCCCCCCACCACCACCACACACTCTCCCTCCACCTGCTCAGTTCATTATTAAATCTGGGAATTGTCCCCATAACTCAATCCGCACGACTACAGCATTATATGACCATTTGTGAGAAGGGAGAGGGGTGATTGCGACGCAGGGCAGAGGATGGATGTTAAAAGCATATTGATTTGCCTGTAATGTCGTCATAGATGAGAGATTTATTGCGATATATAAATGCAGCCACAAGCTCCCTCCCTCCCCTGTAGCCTCCAGCCTGTGGTGGAGGAAATGGAGTCCTTAGTATGACTGATGAGATCAAGACAGTGCTCTCAACCACGTACACCCCCCCCCCAATCCCCCCAGCCTCCATTTCCCACTTCTCTCCTCTTCTCAGGATACTCACACCCTGAGGCTGCCGTGCCTAGTCCTCAGTGGTTCCATATCTTTGCTTTGGCATCACATTCCAACACAGAGGCCAGAAAAGCCTCCTTTATGGCCTGAGATTGGCCAGAATGGGTGCATTCGGCCTCACTGATCTCCGCTCCCCTAGAAAAATGATGTCTGACAAGGTCGCCAGAGATCACTGCCGCACAGTGATGCCAGAGAATTGAAGGGAAATGGAGCTTTACTGTGGCTGGATACCTAGACGCTAATAGAAACTGTTGCCTCGCCAGTGTGGCATCTTGGCCACATCTCAGTTAGCAGCACGCTTTAGGATAAAAAAAAATGCCAGGAATGTCATAAAGATGTAATGAAATAACACGTGAGCTTCAGATAGAGAGACACACAAGTGTTTATTGAGTGTTATTTTGACGTTGTACCCCTATGTCCTCTTTACCACACACAGAGTGAACAGTAAACAAATCTGGGGCAACAGGAGCGGGGCACTGATGCTCAGTGACAGGCTGTGAGTGAGGGTGGCAGGGGAGGGTTGTAGGGGCTGAGAGCGCTAGGCGGGGATCCTGTCTGTGGCGGTTAGAGCAGCTGGGCCTCAGAGCCAAACACAGGGTCAGAGCCAGGCCACGCTGGTGGGCTCACCCGCACACAGCCACTGTCAGAGAGATGACGCAGGGCCCCTTGTCAGCCCCCTTACGGGCCCTGATGAACCCTCAGCCCCCTTTTCACATAGCAGTCTTGTCAGATGAAGCTGGCTGCGAGTTAAGCTGGCCCAGCAGTTTCCAACTGCTGTTGTCTACCAGCCTAAAGTGCTTTTATTGGACGGGCTCACTATGAGGCTGATGTGACATAAAGGCTAGCAGGGACATAATTAGTGATGCTTAATGTGGTCTAATGTTTGGCAGTAGCGTGTCCTACAGCTATACAAGTCGATAGAAATTCTTCAAGTTGTTCATTTTAACTGCTTAGCACTGAAGCTCTGCGGTACTTTAATAGCCTTGGTATATAGACCTTTGAAGGTAGCATAAAGGAGATATTCAAAGTGTAGTCACTGGAAACCAAGGGGATTTGACAGTGCCGCAGGAAATAGACAATTTATTATAAGCAACCCAGCCTAGCTAGTGGATTATCTATAAAACTTTCATGGTTCTCCCTCAGTGGCAAGCAGCCATAAAACTTCCCAAATGAGGGACTTGTTAATTTACTTGTTAAAGCAAATTAAAAATTTATAAGCGCTTTTAGGTAAATGAGATCCTCTTTCATTGCCGCCCTAGTGGGATTCTCTCTGCCAGATCCTGAGAGGACAGGTTAGCTGTTCTGAAAGCCGCAGAAGAACAATAAAAGCCGTTAAATTGTTCCAGGTTTTATTACCACTGAGCTCCACAGCTGCTGTTGTGCGTAACTAAGGGAAACCAGGAGCTGATGGCTACAGAATCCCACTGAGGCCAGTACAGAAAACTGAGCCCAGTCTCTCTCTCTCTCCCTCTCTCTCTCTCTCTCTCTCTCTCTCTCTCTCTCTCTCTCTCTCTCTCTCTCTCTCTCTCTCTCTCTCTCTCTCTCTCTCTCTCTCTCTCTCTTCCTTTCCTTTTTTTCTTTTTGTGGGATGAGGAATGGGGGTTGGGCTGGAGTTGCTGGGGCACTCTGGTTGTGCATGGCTCTGTTTAAAAAGGCCTTTGTGGTTAGAAATGTTAGCAGGCCTACTTTTGTGCTTGATTGCATTGAGTCTGTAGTGCAGCCCTTGAGAATAGGTCAATACACTTGTAAAATTCCGCCATGGCACTGGTGAGCACTTCTCAGTACGTGAGAAAATAATTGAATCCACATGTTCACGACAATCCTGTAATAGCTGCAAATGCAATTTTAGCTTACTTATTCATAGGACCGTGTTAAACAAGATACATAGTATTTCTTCAGCCCTGATATGGCAACAGATTGTTGATGGTCTGCATCATGTTTTAGTGGCTGAATAGCAGTGTCACCCCTCCACAGCCTCCAACAGCAACACTGAAATGAAAACATTCCATACTCTATTGATTTTTACCTTCTTTCATGAAGCTGTTTGTGCTGTAAAGACATTGCCATCTTTTGCGTTGGGGGGGAATCTCGAGATCAGCTTTTGTGAAACTGAAGTGGCATTCAACAGCACCTTTGGTATTTCATGGTATGGTATTTCCAATAATACTGCTATGAACCAATCTATGGAGGCAATTGTTTAGTTAAGGCTCTGAGCTTGGATACATATGCTCAAAAACGCAAGTTCCAGTTGCTGTTCTTTATATAAGGTGTAATTGAATTTCAAGGTTTTGAAGACCGTCAGTCTCGGGACCTGGTGGCTGACTTAGCCTCTGGGGATGACGGCCAATTTTTCTGGCAATTTACAGTATACCCACCTATCAGCCAAAAAGCCATTAAATATATAGATAATACCTACTTCCTCTTTAGTGATCTACCCATCTAGGCCTACTTAATAATATACCCACCTCATCAACTACCACTAAACCACAGCACAAGATGAACATTCCTCCCCACAGTACAAATGTTTATAGAGATTAGAGGTCAGTGTATGGATGAAACTACTTTAGGTTGAACAAAGACTGAATCAGACAGACAGTTTTTATCAAGGCCAGGCTAGAAATTGTAGTATTTCTGTGTATTTGAATGGGATGAATTATGGCCATCTTTATCTATATTCAAACTGTTTGTATTAGATACTTGCTAATCGGGCTGTTTTCACTCTGTTTACCTATTGCAAACTCATAGTAGTCATTAAGAACATCTCCTTTATTGAAATTTATATCAATTACAAGCATTTAATGTACTAATTTTTACATTAGTACAAACAGGCCACTTCAGTTGTTACAAGTTCTTATTTTGATCTGTTGCTGTTAGGTTTGGTTTGCAGCTCTTCTGATGACACAGAGAAGAAATAGTGAGGCAGCCGTCTTGAAATTAGAAAACGCAAATGAGTTCATATTGAAATAGTGCAGCAACTGTGCAATATCAACAATGGAGTAATTGTGACAAATGTTATGTTATAGCACCTTTTAATAGAATGATATGACAGTATTACGAGAACTTCAATGACGCTATTAAGTAGCATAAATTTGATTTTGCAGCACTTGCTTTAGCCAGGGGTTCAGTGATGAATCTGTTTAATTTGAAAAAAAAATTGTATTCTCAAAAGTTTATCATAGCTGTTGAATAAGTAACAGTGTCTATTAAATAGTTATACTGTTATAATTCAAATTGTTTAATTAGTTAGCAGTAGCTACAATATCTTTTTTTTTTGTAAATAATGATTTATAAGAAATGTTGAATGGTTTCTCATACATGCAGGCTGAATCATGTCATGCTGAGGTTTTGGCTGTTCTCTTCCAAAGCATCATGCTGACTGCTGATTGAAAACAGTTGTTGATTCTCTACTTCAGTAAATTCAGGCTGGTAATTCAGAGAAAGGGAAAAAAGTTGATCCTCTAACATGGAACAGATTGCAGAAAAACAAGACCTCACTGTGTGGAAATTAATGGCAGATGCACTTACTAGTAGTTTAAATGTTTCATTAGATGCTAATGTCTCACTGTGTCTTTAATTGTTGTGAAATTAGCCTCTGGAATATTAAAACCATCTGTTTGTTATCTTCCTGCAGGGCCAGTCCTTACCCAGGCTGTGCAGATAAGGTCATTAAATAAATGTATCCTTATGCCTCAACCTGCGTCTTAATTAATGTCTTTATGTTATTGCATCGGCACAGCACTCCAGTCTGGGGCTTGGCACATGCAGGCATGCTTGAGTGTTCGCGCGCACACACACACACACACACAGATGCACACACTCCTCGTCTCTCTTCCTTAGATCTACGCTAAATGCAGTGAAGTCCTATGGTGTTCGTTGCAGGAGGCAAAACTGAAGCTAAGTTTAAAAGGGCTATTAAATTATGGAAAGTGACTTTTGCAGTGTAACAAGTGGGAGTGATCAGATCAGTGCTGTGCCAGTAGAGGTCATGGAGACGGCCCCCGCACCCATGCACATGGGTTTCTCATTTAAATTTATCATCAGACAGCAGGTCATTAAATTTCAGCTTCACTTTTTGATGGCGCTGACCACCAGCATTCCCTCCATTTGCTTAAGACACCCATTAATCACTCCATTACAAGAAATGAATCTATCATCTGAACCTCGGAAAGGGGAGAGGGGGTGAAAAAAACACAATTCTCTGAAGTAATTTAAGGGAGCTCAGGGGGAAATTAAAGGGAACAAGCTGTGGGATCCATTTTCAAATAGCTGTGTAATCAGGTCCCGAGCTATGTAATAGCCCTGAAAGATGAGCTGCTCTTTATTGGAATGTCTTTATTAGACATGTTCTTCAGACATTATACACAGTTAAATTTGTGCAAGATTTCTGATTTCATGGAGTACTTTCCCACTGATAAGACAGTATGATTATGTGGTTTCACTACCACGGAGTCAGATTGATACCGGTTTGATTAATCTAAGTCAGCCTCAATAAGAATTTAAATCAGCGTGTAAGACAAATCACTGCAGCTCTCCCACTAGTTTCTTATTACTTACTGCATAAGCCGACCATATATGAGTTTGGTTTAGGGGCTGGGAGCATTTGGAGGCATAGTTAGAACGCAGTGCATTTTTCTCTGTGCACATTCATACATGCATGAGTATGCTGGCGCGCTCTGCCCGGTGTTGTCAGCAGGGACGCTGGCTGGTTAATAAATGTTATAGGTCAACATGTTTTGATGAAGGAGCTGCAGACTGGGGAGTAAACAGTGTCCCCTGCCCTTTCCACAGGGCTCTATTCACGGGCCAGGGCGGATGAGATATTATTCCCCCCTTTCTCTCTAAAAATATGTAAACTCCCTTCAGACAAACTGGCATTTAAAAGAAAAAGAGAGAAAATGTGCCCTGGTTTTTGTGGGAATAAAATGTGTTGGAGGTAATTAGTGCTATCACAGCACCGGGCCCTGTGTGTGTGTGTGTGTATGTATGTGTGTGTGTGTATGTGTGTGTGTGAGTGCACACGTTTCAGTGTGTGTGTAGGTGTCTGTGCCGTATCTCCACGGTCCTGTGTGTTCTCTCCAGCCCTGTTACAGCCCTGTGTGGCCAGTATGCCTTGCCTCAACACACACACACACACACACACACACACACACACACATAGAGAGAGAGAGAGAGGGAGCGTCACACTGGCCCATCAAGCATTCCCAGTGCTCTGACTCTCTTATCGCATTCAGCACTCTGGCGAACCCACCCGCCTTCCACCCATCATGCAATTCTCCCAAGGAATAAGATTCCTTTCACACCGCTAATGGCTACAGAAAAGGGAACATTTTCATTGAAATTATATGCTCAACTCGAGAGCTCTTTAGGTATTCCCCCACCCTGTGCCCTTTCATCCCTTTAAATGATGGCCAGTACCTGAAAGGAGAATATTGAAAGAGAAGTAAAAGAAAACAACCCACCCTCCCCCCCAAAAATTAAATAGCATAGCTCTGTCCCTCAAGAGTACAAGTGAGAGGGAAAAGGAGAGTGCAGTCATCTTCAAGTCCAAGTCCTCTGTGTGCGCCGCTCCATGCTCTGCTTTTCCTATTAGGTGGCAGAGCAGCCGTTTACTGCACTGTCCCTTGCTAGCCCATAAAGCCAGCTTTTTATGTGCTTTGAAATGAAACCTGCACCGCTTGTCTGGTCTGGTAGGAGCAGTATGGGAGCTTCAGAGGACATCAATCGCAGACTTGGACAGGGAGTATAGCCCCCTCCTCCTCCTCCTCCCCTCTTTCCCCCTCCACTCCACACTCCCAAGAGTCTTTCATTGTTCTCCAGATTTTGAAGGGCCTCAGATGCTCTCAGATTGGCACGTCCTCCTCTTTATTCTTAGTCTTTTTTTTTTTTTTTTTTTGTCACTTTGTGGCATCTCTGACAGAGTGTCTAGAGGATGACACTTACTGAGCTCCTGCTGCCTCAGCATGTGGTGTCTGTTTGGAAAGGAGAGAGGCTCCATTTGAAGGTTCTGGATGGGTCTTTTGTCCCTGTTCCCTTTTTCGAGGGCTGATAGGAGTTTCATACTGTGAGATCAGATGGCGTTTATCATTGGCAAGCAGAGTGATGGCCGCTCAATAGGCTCAGAAACATGACAGATTTACAGAGACAGCGCTTGCAGCTCCTGCCAGTTCTCACATATTCATGAGCTGATTTCTGTGGGATGCCCTCCCTCACCGGCGTCATTCTTGTAAAACTCAAAAACCGCAAAATTGCCAGTGTGTCACTGCTGCACCTTGTTAACCCACCGTCTCCTTTCGTGTTGTATTTTTGCAGCTGAAGCCAGGCCAGAACAACTGTAAGGACAGCGACAGCGAGAGTGTGAGCGGAGAGTCCAAGCCGTCCATCAGGAGCAGCTCCAGAGACAGACTGACGGATGTGAGTACATTATCAGACGAGTACAGCAGACATCGGTCACTATGTTACAACACACCGCTTCAGCTACGGTGTCCATATTCTTCAAACTGTCTCCCCATTCCTTCCATGTGTTAGTCAGAGATCCTGTCAGGGCTGTCGGTCCAGTTTTAACACCTGTTCACAGTCAAAAATCATTTCAAATTCAAAACAGCTATCAGCACTTCCTCAGCAATACAGAACATACAGTTGGTTTAGCATTTAAAATAAAGATGTTCAAAAATGTTTGGACATGATAATTAGCTACCAAAACCTGAAAGTTTACCAACTGGCAAATTAATGACACAAATACTTTGCCAACCAGCTTTTCCCCAGATTATTTTTATTATCAATTATCTCATTTGTTAGATTTGTGTGTAAAATATAGTCTCCCCAAATGAATCGACCATGTCATCAGTTCTCAACAACCAAGATGTCCGTTAGTTTTATTTCATACAGACAGTTTTGGTAGTGTGACAGTGCTGAACAAACAAGGGAAGGACAGGTTAACAACCCTGAATGTGGTAACAACAAGAGAATTAAGGGGCATTAAACAGTTACATGTAAAGATTGTACAATTGTTCTAGCTCTGAGGATAATCATCATGCGATTATAATGAAAATGACATCATGTGATGAAGAACAGTCATGAGGAAAGGTGATTGGAGTTTTTGCTCAATTACTGTACGCCTCACTGTTTTATATAGTGTGAATAATTTTCTTTTTGAGGAATTTGCTATAGCTCAGTGTTTAGGTGATTTTCAAAGTAAATATTTTGAAATAAACGCTGTTTAAATATTGCTGCCAGGTGCCTCCAGTAAAGACAAGGGTGCCATTTTTATAAAATCAAGCTTTGTGTTCTGTTTGACTTCATGGATTATAGCTGGTGGAAGCATCTTGCTTTGGTTTATATGTTGGCTTGACTATGTTCTTCTTGACAGAAGGCGTTTCCTAACCTAACTGTAGAGAACATAAACTTTTCATTGAGGTTTGTACAAGGAAACATGGAGAGGATCAGAGAAATCAGAGAGACAGAAAACAGAAGTTAGACAGGTCCTGCTGTCTTGTTTCAGCTGTCACCGTGTCCCAAACACAAGCATCAATAGGAAACTGTGACCAGGATTTCTTTCTATATGTAAATTTTTATAGCTTGATACTAGCATTATGATGCTGTGTCTCACTGTGATGGATTACCTTCATCGATTAAATTAAATGTCTTCAGAGTTTATTCCAATGCTTTTTGTCACTGAATGGTGCAAAATGAGCTCAGTAGATATGGCAAAACTGATTTCAAAATATCTTTAATTGTGGTGCATGCATAAACTGGGTCAGTCAACACTTAAATGGATGTGAAAAAAAAAAAATGTTGGAAATCATGCTGGAATTGTCCTTTACCTTACTTTCCCATACAATTATAAGTCGTTAACATTCCAGAGAACTATTCATATTGAAAAATGATAATCACCTGATGATAATAACCTGTCAGCACTGTATATCAACCATTTCGGGGTTTTTTGCGTGCGTGTGTGCGTGCCTGCGTGTGGTATTGCACTTATACCACAGACAAAAGGTAAGTACTGATGTGATATTATCAGTTCCTCAAGACATTGCTTGAGCCTCATACCAGCACGGTTCAGCCATAGTAGCATCTTCTGCGCTACGTCATGAGTATTGTCTTTGTCATATTTCAGGTGAACAGCATCCTGCACACACACACACTCACACACACAGACACACGCACACACATTCCCAGAGGCTTGTTGCAACTGATACAAGAAAGACATCCTACTTACCCAGTTCCTTGCTCCTTGTGGAGGGGCTGAAGGCAAGCGTTAAATGACAGAAGAAAGAGTGTCTGTATGTCTCAGTGCCCTGTGACATATTCCAAGATGTAAAGAGAGCAGACTCGAGGGACCTTACTGCCAGACACCCACCCCTGCTCTTTGATTTGCGTGGAGAATCTACAGCGGAGCGATCAGATATCTGACCATAATTAAAGCTGTCAGCTGGGAGGCGAGCTCGTCTTTGAGAAAGACATGGCCAAGCAAGTGAAGCAAAGCGGATTCTGCATGTAGCTTTACGATGCTTGACCGGGCATGAAATGAAATAAGTAATTTGATGTTGACAACAGAAATTGAAATGATACTTACTGATTTTTTTTTTTTTTTTTTCGTGAGGCTGCACTGTGGCGGCTCTGCAGCAGTAAACCAAGACAAATGTTAGTTAAATAATGGAAGTTAGAGAACACACACTTCTGGATGATTAATGTCCACAGCTGTGACTGCTATCAGAATGAAAAAAAAAAAAGTTTCAGTTTGTCATCAGTTGCGTTGCAGTCCAACACTTGAGGCATGAAGCAGAATACAACTTCAGTTCATATTTCATGTATGACTATTGTGTTTTCTTTATTTTTTTCCCAGTAGGACCGTCATGGAGTCATTTAAATGTTATGTGGTGCTATTACATTATGTCTTTGAAAGGCCTCTGCTTCATATGATTTCTTTTCTCCATGACTGGGATTTTATAATCCTTTGCCTGAATTGGCGATCTAGTGTGTAAGGCTTGGCCTCAAGCGAGCGCCAACCAGTTACCGTCATTTAGACTGCATCACCCTGATGGTGTGTATTTTGACTCCGATTACACACTGATGAAACATGTTTCGCCAATCACATCATGATACAGTCTGAACTGATTGCCCAGTTACTTCCAAATGCCTCTACGAGAACTGTTTTCCACTTCTTCTCTTTCATCTTTTTCACTTCAAATACTGTTTACGGGACCAGCTCAAGACGTGAATTTTCCAAATACAGTGGAAACTGCTTACAATGATCAACTGCTCATATTAATCAAAAAGCAAATGTTGTTTAAATTATAACAGTATTATTGTAATGAAGTAGTCCTCTTATATCCCCACAACAGTCGGTCTGGTTAACACTAGATGCTGCTGTACTTTCTGAACTTCTCTCATAGGCCATAAGTCTGATCTCTGATCTATATGAAACATTCTACATAGCATTTTAAGACCCTCTGGATTAACGGTTATTAGGAGAACTATGATATTCCAATAATTAAGCAAACTGAAGGAGTTTTTTCTCAAAAACCAGATTGGTTTCACCAAACTAGTAAGTAACTTCACCTTCATAAAGCAGGCTTGCTGGCTTGGTTACCTGGTGTGACTTGCATGGGGGGCTTGGGCACCATTAGTACCTGTCTGCAGGTCTATTTAATTTGTAATTTGAACAGTATTTGAGACAGTTGTGTTGTATTTTGAAACAGTTGATAAAATTCATTAAATAGCAAAGCTGTCCATTTAATTACTTTATATTCATCTAATCAATATACAAATGTCAATTAGAATGTCAGGAGCAATAAAGAGAAAAAATGATTCACTTATAAAAAAAAAAAAAAAAAAAAAAAAAAAAAAACCTCACACTGATCAGTTTGGCCTGGACAGACAGGGTCACTGTAAGTGGTTTCCACTGTAGTAAACTGAGTTCATTTTGAAAATGTCACGTTTTCTCAAGCAAAAACCACCTTCTATCTTCACTCTCCTTGCTCTCGGGAAGGAGATATCCCCCTCTCTATAATCACTTCCCTGTGAGTTGGCCTTTTTGCCACTCTGTACACTCTGGAGGATTGAATGAACGGCAGCCCCCACCACACCGTCTGGTCAAGCTACCCCACAGGAGACATGTGCGTGTCTTCAGGAGAGCTGCTGAAAGCTGGGCTGCATGAAGACACACTTTTAAACCCCCCGGCCACTTTAGATGGTCACACTGCGCGAGGCTTCATCTCTGGTCCCCACGGGTCCCTGTACAAGTCCCCTCTAGCCACGCTGCAAAAACCCACTTCACACGTCGTAAAAGGTGAAAGTTGGAAGCTTTTGTAGCAGGGCTGCCCTTCCCCAGCCTGAAAGGAAGGAGGAAAGAAATAGGTTAGGGGGTATCGAAAGAAGAACAGAGGAGGGAAGTGCAAGGACAGAGCAGGTAAGGAAGATTAGAGATTGTTTTCTGGCTTTGTATTAGAAATTAAGCATCATGGATTAGTGAAAGCAGTTTTTTGGTAGTCCTACTTAGATGCTTTGGATAATGTTCTTTTTGTGATTGCATTTCAAATACTGTGTAGTACCGCACGATACAGTGTGGTTTCCATGCTTCAACTGTCAATGCTCTTTTCCTATTGAAATATTAACATTAAAATGGGTGTAAGTATGGTCTGACTTTGACGATATAGACCAACTAGCTTAATATACTTTCATGTATTAATGTGGATAGGTTCCATGCATTGGTTCAGGTGGTTGGTTCCATTTTTATGCTTGCGCGTTAGCCAAATGCCAGCTCGCTTGTCTTCAATTCCACTGCTTGAATTGAATAGTTAGGCTGCCGAGGTAGTTAGCCTAACATGCAAATTATCATGAAAATTTCCAAACATTTACACTATAACTGTAATGACAAAATTGCATACCTAATTCAAGTGTGGTATTATCAGATTAATGACAACAGTTTCTATAAATATTATTTCTGTATTTTTACATATAGCACGTCTATATGTATAGAAGAAATGGAAATACAGCTATTTATAGATGAACATGCATTGGAGAAAAACATACACGCCCCCCATCTCATGTGGAAATCACACAAATCACACGCAGTTGTACTACTCATTTGGTTGAAAATTCAGACAGACATGCAGTCACACAATAAAAAAAACAAAAAACAAAGGGACAGTATCAAAGTCACTTGTTGGTATTGGGAAGCAGTGTAATACAGGAGCTAGCTGTGACCCTGAGCGTTTGTTAGACCAACAATTTGCTAATGGTATTTGCCGAATACCCCCTCCCTCGGAGTGACTCTGCTCTGATGAAGCAGATGAACCGAGTTTGCTGGCCTGGCACTGCCTAGGAGGGAGACAGAGGCCAGTGGAGGTCAGGCCTGGCAACCTCCTCTCTCTCTCTTTCTCCCTCTCTCTCTCTCCCTCTCTCTCTCTTTCCCTGCTCACTCCATCCTGCCAGCTCATTAAGGCCTACAAATGGCACATCAGCTCGGCTGTGTTTGCCTCAACCCCAAACCCCAGCTAAATTGGCAGGCTTAGCTGTATTTGCTCTGAAGCGCCGGGCTCCCTTTTGGGTTCGTTTGAAGCCGACATGGCAGGCCTCCCCACCGCCGCCACCGCCCCCCCTCCTTCCTCTCCACCTCTCCCCATCCTCTCCCTCTGTCAGTCTGGGTGGCAGGCATTCAGGCAGGCAGCAGGCCTGAGCAGAGGGAGCCTGCTGGATCAGGGAGGGCAGGGAGCTTGGGATGAATCACTCCCGTTTAGTCTCTGCGGCAAGGGGTGAAATGCCATCATTACCCGGCTGCCTATCAAATAAATTGGCAATTACGGACCTGGGATTGCGAGTAAACAGCACGTTACTCCTTTTTTTTCCCCACCCAAGGCTCTTGATGAGAGGCGGGTGCAATAGAGAGAAGCCCAGGAGTACAGGGTCAGAGCCTGCCAGTCCAAGCTAGCGAGGCTGATGAGAGACACAAGAAGCAGACTATAATGAATGCACCCCTATATTTTGGTATCCATTTTTACAGCCAAAGCTTCCTGTCCCATCTTGCTTTAGTCTTGGATATTGCATAAATTTTGCCTGGTGTGTAGCCAAAGCAACACTGACACAGAGCCACCTAATGCCTTTTGGACAATTCTTTCATGCTCGGTACAGTATGGATTACATTAAAATAACAGTGGGCAGTCAGCATACATAATATAAAGCGTGCTGTACCTTCCATCCCTCCCGGCCCATGTGGTAGTTCAATTGGCAGTTGTAGACGAGACGCGTTGTAACACTTTTAGTGATGCAAGCAGTCAGTTTATTGGTGTCGCTCCAGACAGTTTTGCATGCTGTTTTTTCCACCAGAAATGAAAATGTGAAAATTGTGGGTTTCTGAAATCCATACTCGTGTGTCCTGGCTCCTCTCACATGAGAAGGTTTTCTTGTGGTGAGGTCTTTGAAAGTTGTTTTGTAATGAAACATCTGGAAGTGATATTGTTAAAAGTCAAGCCCATCATCTTCCCATGCTTTTGAAGCGGTTTCAGCCTGAACGGAGCTAAGTCTCCCTTATGACCAGTAAAGCTGAACTCGGTTATTACTGGCTTTCTGATTAAAACATGACAATCTATTTGAAATCCTGTGTGCATGTGGTGAAACCATCTCAAATACTCAAATTACAGCTTTTGAAAACTGATTAATGCTGTAAAATATAGTTGTTGTTTTAAAGATCACTATTATGATTACATTTGCTTGAGCGGACAAAGACGGCACATAATGTTTTGTTCATAACCTCTGAGTACAGTCTTTCCATAAGCTTCCTGTCTGAAAGGAATCTGGTTGTACCATTGAGCTGCTTATGTAATGTGACTGGAGCTGGTCGGTATTACACTGTGCCCATCCCACCTCCTCAGTACATTCTCCAATTATTTCCTGACACTCTGATGTAAATGAGGTCACAGTCCCCCTACATGTCCAGATATGCTGGCCAATTTGCTCCGACACAGAACTTGTAATTGCTTGCATCAATTATCCATCTCTTTCTCTCTCTCTCTGCCTCTCAATAATTTGAAATGTTCCTTATTAAAGACAAGCATTTAGATATGGAAGTAGGAATGTTGTACCTATAATTAGCTCATTATCATGGGATCGTGGTTCCTGCTCCTGGCCCTAGTGTGTCCAAAGTGACAGTGTGAAAGCAGCAGCAGATGCAGTGCAGGGATTACGTGACAGTCTACATGATTGTTTTGGGTTTACAACAGTGCTTTAAAAAAAGCTACAGAAAAGCTGCAGAAATACAGACACAGTGCATTGCACCTAGACTTGGTATCCAAGTGTAAATAGATGGTTAGGATGGTATCTGGCAGTCACTGTGGAGCTCCACAAGATGGGAATGTGTTCAATAGGTAAGTCAATTTGACATGAAACTGAAATACTCAGAACTGCAAAGTCTTGATTTGAGTGAGAGCAGTTTTGACTCAAGTGACAAAAAATGTGGAGTAAGCGCATCATTTGATGGTTGAGTTTGCATGGTTCCCATCATCACTGGTAAATTACATGCTTATTCCAGTTATATTTTTCTTTGTTCATTTATTTATTTAATAATTTTTGCAATTACAGTTATCTTGATCATCTTGCTTCTGAAAATTTGTGTGTTTCCTTTTGAAACAGGATATTTGGTAGTACATAATGCAGGAAGGAATGATGGGAACGGCAAAGGGCGGGACATTTCCAAAAAATGTTTGACAATATTATTGCTAGGAATTTTTGGTCAGGAAGCAAATATAATTTAATTTTGCTATAAAATAAAAATGTCATTTATTGTGAAATGTGTGTATTATGACTTGTGTTCATTTTTTAATTTTATTTTGGCTTTGATATAGCTTGTTTCAAAAACAAAGATATACAAAAACATACATAATATGTAGAGAAAACACACAGGAAAGCACAGCTCATGTCCACACATGCACACAGCTTCCCATGCATATACACACGAATAAAACAAAAATAAAACTTTAAGTTATCTTTTAAAAGAGGTAGTGTTGAGACACACCTCAGCAACTCTGGAATAGCTCTTAGCTATTACTGGGAATGTAATAGCTAAAACCAAATACTTGAAGCAAATAAGAGCCCAACTCCAGAAGAGCCGCGAGATCTGCTTCACGCATAGCAAGTAGAAGAAACTGAAACAAGTGTTTCTTACCTAAATCTCATGATCATCCACCCCTGTGATTGAATATGAAATATACAATAGTTCTAAGCACTAGATGTCGACAAGATGACTTGCTCATGAATTTATGCCATCTGTAGCTACTATTTCACAAGGAACACCTGGAACAGACGGTAGTGCATGTTTTTCCTATCGGCTTCGTAATTATCTTTCAAATCCTGTGAGCTACAGATCACTACAATAAGTGCTTTGCAGCTTATTTGTCTGATTCATTATGCCAGGCTCTATCAGTCTCAGCACAGCGAGCTTGCTAGGGGATCTGAACATGAGAGATCACTTGAATTTCCTCCACCTTTGACTCTGAATCGGCCTGATGAATAGGACTGTCTCCCAGGAAGTGGCCAGACATGCTTATTACCACCTCTGGCATTCTAGATCAAGCCCCCTTTTACTCTCCTCTCCCTCTCTTTCTTTTCTCTCCCCCATTTTCTCTTTCATTGCCAGGAGTCGGGTTGTCAGGAACAGATTGTGACACTTTGTGACACGGCAGTCGGGCAGAATTATGCTGCGCCTACATCGCACTGCCATTACCGCAACAGCCGAATGTCCGTCAGGGGCCTGTGAGAGGTCCCGCTGGATGGTGTGTCTCTACAAGTGCTGGGGGCACGCCTGCCTACCCGCCTGTGTTCACAAGTGTTTAACATAGACTCGGCTGGATCTAATCTCCAGAAATATAATTAGAATGAGTGCAGCGCTGTGTGATTGTGTGCAGTGACCTCTGAGCAGCCCTCAGGTTGAGAATGCATGGCACTAGATTATCTCTGCTAATTATTTACTGCACCTTGTGGCCTTTAAGACAAAACAGCTCATGAGGCGCTGAATATTGTGACCTTTCCTGTAGTTATGTTATTGTATACCCAGCAAAATAATGCTCTTTAATTGTTGAAACTGATACAGAGTGGGGATGGGGTGGTAAATACTGTACAGGCTGATGCTGACTGAATGCAATCCCTCACTGCTGTGGATGATAGATCTATTCTCATGGAAGATTAATGGGCTGCAGAAGTGGTGTTGAATGTCATTGTTGAAGGTTGAAAGTATTGAGCGCCCGAATCCTATCCATATGTTTTCAGGAATGACATAAATAGGCTCAGCCGGAATCCATTTTGACTTATCAAGCGTAAACCAGTGCCAGAGCCACGCGATACTTGCCAAGTATTCTGGCTCCGAGGCTTCCAATAACAAATCCTATTCCACATAATTTCCACTGAAATTGGCCATGGCCAGGCGCTGCCACCCCGTTTTTTTGCTTATGCCATGAGTCCCTCTGCTCTTGGCTACATATTGCTTCCGCATTCCCTGTAACCCGACCCTGTAGCCCCAATTTTTGATGTCATACCAGGCTCTGGCGAGGGAGTCTCTCCTCTCTTTGTTCCAGCCTTTTCAGCGTGGAGGCTGTTCTGGTGGGGTAAGTTGAATAAGTGGAGCCCGGAGGAATCTCTACAAAGGTCTCACTCTGATTGGATGCACGCAGAGCCCAAGGAGAGAGCGCCGGTTGCCATAGCAATGAGAGCAATCTGGGAACTGGCTGCATGGAGGAGAAAGGGGAAGTGATGCTTTCTTTTGTGATGGGAGGTCTTCATAGACCAACATTCCCTTGTATGAATACACACCGTCCGACATGCGAGTAAACACAAATACACACGGGCAACACAAACGGCATTACATGCACCTTTTACCCCCCTAGGAGAAGCTGAGCTAGAGTGCATACTTCAATCACAATGGCCTGGTGGGGTTGTACTTGGGCCCAAGCTGGGAGCCAGAGAAAACACAATCAGACTCACCAGGAGTCCAGAACCATCTCCCCCTCATAAACATGATTACTGGCCATCAGGGATACATATCGCTTACCTCTCCCGGGCCAACAAATCATCCTTACCCCCTTTCCTGGCTCATCACAAGCACTATAAACACAGAAATGACAGAATTCTCTCTCTCACTTTCTCTCTCTCTCTCTCTCCTTTGTTCTAGTAAATACAAAAATCACAGAGTTTTCTGCCACTTTCTTTCTTTGCTTGCTTTAGTTTCCAACTTTGGATACAATTTTTTGAATTCTTTAGCCTCTAATGCTCTCGCTATATGACTAACCAAGGTCTGATGGCGACCTCTCCAAGGTGCATATGTTTGTATTCATATCTGTGTATATGTGTGCAGGCTTGTGTGTGGTGGTTGGTGTTTAGCTGCGGG
Source organism: Myripristis murdjan (assembly GCF_902150065.1). Lineage (NCBI taxonomy): Eukaryota > Metazoa > Chordata > Actinopteri > Holocentriformes > Holocentridae > Myripristis > Myripristis murdjan. The sequence goes on along the minus strand of NC_043993.1, from coordinate 18,721,340 downwards.
GTATAGGAACTGTGTGGGAGGGTTTTGTGTGTGTGCATGTGTGTGTTGAGCTGGGTCTTCTGAAGGGGCACAGGGGCTGTGAATGCTGTGTGTACAGGGATTACACAGGAAGGCCTGCTAGTTCATGACCCCGCTCCTCTCTGTCATGTCTGTAGGCCAAACACAGCGGTCAAACATACATCTTCTCTCATGCATGTGATCCTGCTGCTCTCCCCAAACACTTCTCCATCACAGACGAGTGCACGCTTGGCTGCAGGCAGCTTTCCCCATTTGTAGTGGAATAATATGTGTGATCAAGGCCCGTGCTCTACTTTTCATCACTTACATCAGTCCAGGTGATGTCTCACACTACTGATCTGGTATGGTCTGTGTATATATATACACACATACATACCTACATATACATATGTGTGTGTGTGTGTGTGTGTGTGTGTGTGTGTGTATGTGTGTGTTTGTCCTACAATGATGGTGTTGTAATAGTATGTTCTGAAGCAATATCTAATTAATCAGAGTAAATAAGTGTAACAATGTTCTTTGTGTTTGTCTTTGTTTTTATGTAAATTATTTTTTATGATTTTAAGACAACCTATGTTCTCACTTTTTGAAGTGCATTGCATCGCTGTATCCACAGGCTATGTTTGCTACTGTGGCTTTGTTCTCCATAGAGGAAATTAAGGCAGCTTATCACCTGAGGAGCTGGAGAGCACTCCCGTAAACTAATAATTAATTAGGTTCATCTTACATTTCCACATTATGTGCCTTAGGACGCTGCACAGTCTGTACTTTTACTCGTGTCCTCTCACTTACATGTGGTGATGTAATGTAAAGAGTAGTTTGACATTACCAGATGTATCAAACTACAGGTAGATTGTGAGGACATTATCGCTAGCTACTGAGTTATCATCTGGGTAAAAGATGGAGAAAGAGATATCTATATATCATTATTTACATAATATTATGATTGCATTCATTCAACAGCTAGAGTGAGTTTAAAGGTGAATCCAGACTTAAGATTTTGCAAATGATGTATTTGGACAAAGCACAAATATGTGATAACTGCCTTCTCAAAGATTTTTTTTTTTCTTTTTAAGTATTAGGAGAATGTTAGTTATATGACATAATCGGACATAATTGGAAACTGTAGTAAATAATCTTGCCATACAGTCTACATCTCATACTCAGGTTTATTGTTGTTGAAGTTTTCCCCATGCAAAGTAATGCAGGGTGGTGCAACGATTATCTTTGAAGAAAGATTGCCACTGATGCTAAAGTTAATTTGACTGTCAAAACTTCTGTGTCACCTTATCTTTAAACTACCAGACCATATGTGTTCATGAGTTATCTTTAATGTGGCTTACTTTCATTTAATCCAGAAATCGCTCTTTGCAGCTGTATTTTTTTAGTTTTGTTTTTTTTTTCCCCCTTGCACAGGGAAAACAGGGGAAGGAGAGACAAAGATAATAGTTAGGCATGGAAAAACTGATTTGTGAGCCATAGCATTAAACCAAGAATGGCAGGGAGCGATTTTGGGCTTACAATCTGAGGACATTCAGCTAATATTATGTTTCACATGTGCTTTGAATTGAGCCCATGTTTTTCCTTTTGACAGGCTACACTTTACAACACTGTCTCTGTGCATTAGAACCGCTCTTTTTACCCTGTGCCGGAGAAGGGCATGTTCTGTCTTATTCAAGGCCTGTGCGTCTGACAGGATTACTGTGAGGCATTGGATGTCACATCACTTCTATTTCAGAAGCCAGTGCAATTCCCTTAAACCACAAGGCAACAGCCCAAAAAATAAATAAATAGATAGATGGACAGACAGACAGATGGATAGAGAGAGATAGAGAGATAGTGCCTCTGGAATTACAGTAGCAAAAGATTATTCCAGAGACATTATTTCCCTCAAGTCATGGGCTTAAGTCAAATTTGGAAGAGAAATGAAATTGCCAGCAGTGAAAAACCAGACTAGGTAGGAGTTCATGAGTAGAGAAATAACATTTTCATTTGTTTCTGCTCCCATGGGAGATGAGCAGGCTTTCAGTAAATAGAGACAGCTATGAGAAATGATTTTTTTGGTCGGCGGGATATTGTTTTAACGTGCACTTATCCATCTGCAATCTAGATGTCAGGCTCCAGGAATCCACAGGATGGCCGTTCTACTGTTGTCTTTATGACACACAAGTGTTAGCCGCGTCTCGCCTCAAATTGTCTCTGTTAGTTTCCCATTTCCACCTGAGATTCAGTTCTACATGTGGTCCTTTTTTAACTCACTTTGTTAAGAGCAGCCAGCTGATGCTACTCTTCGGATTTTGGGCTTTTGATATGGAGCTTCGCTGTGAATTGAAATGAGAAATTCAATCCTGGCCCCTGAGATTTTCATCCACCCATGCAAAAGCTAGTGATTGTGAGTGGAGGTGCACAATATTGTTATTTGTTCCACTGCAATAACAGTGTATCAGGTGTGGAGCATTTTACCCAAGATTGGCACTAAGAATCAGCTTTAGTAGACCCCCCCCCCCAATCCTTTTCCGTCGCGTTTCTCTTTCTTTGTGTCTGTGTTGTGGAGCTGGTTTGCCTGAGGTAAAAATGTGTCACAAGCCACTCTTCTTTTGTTTGTGGTGTCAAGCTCTTCTTTAGTTGTCAGATGCATTGCACCCAAAGCCCCTTGTCTTTGTCTTTATTATCATTTGATATCTTCACGTCTTCTCAAATTAGGCACACTGTACTTTCGCCCATCTCTAGTAACAGACAGTATACATGTATTTGGATACATGGCCATGGTGTATATCATCTTTGTTAAGCTTTATCTGGTTTCAAAGAGATTTTCAGGGGGATTATTAGGGGATTACTTCCACTTCTGTAAGCTGCAACTGTCAAGTGCTGTGTGATGTATGATCAATGAATGACTTTCTCTATATTTTGGCCCTCTATTGAAGCTTATTTATGTGGTACATTACAATCCATGATTAATCTCCAGGAGCAAAGCTTTGATCCAGAGCTGTCAACAGTGATGTACTCCCAGGTGATTATGTCTACTTCCTGTCATCCAGTATCAACCAACACATAAAGCACTTGTCACATAGCCCATTCTGATTATGGTCGATATTGACACAGGAATTGAATAAGTGTACGCAATAAGGGGATTAGTGTTTCCCAAGAGGCGTGTGTCCCCCCTCTGCATTCACTCCTGATGAGGCACACTGAGCCCTTTGAGAGACTCGTTTCATACAGGCAAATCCCATCTCTGAATGCATAATGTGTAAATAGAAAAGAGGGATGAAGATTAATCTGCTGGCCATCTTAAATGGAACAGCAGTGGTCTCACATTGAAGCAGTGGTGAAATTGTGCTTGGGCCTTTTGTTGAAAAATGTTCCGCATTAATCAAAAATTCGCTCCACTTTTCATTGCATACACACATCAGTCGACCCTGCCATAATATATTACAAATTCATGCCCTCAAGATCAGGATTTCTGCTCCAATAAACTGACAAATATACGTATGAAATATGTCTCCTTCCTCTCCTCTGCATAGCCTCTGCGATTGCTTCTCATGAGGAATTTGGGAAAATGAGAGTTTCTAAGCCAAGAGACCTGGCATGAATGTGTTCCCGTATTTATTTAATTAATTAATTATCATATCGGTAATATTGGCTAAGGCAGCTAAGCAGAACAGTTTGCAGTACTGTAGTGTCTGTAGAGTGGGTAATGATGGGGTAACTGCACAGACTCCTTATAGTTGCTAGGTGGCACTGTCTGTGTAACATCATTCAGTTGTTGTAGCTGGAATCGGAAGGTGCGATACTGTTTAAAAAAAAAAAAAAGAGAACATGATCACCACTAAAAAGTGATAGAGTTGATATATTCAGTGCAGCTTCTACTGTTAATCACTGTTTAGTGTCTTCGGAGGAACAACCTGATTGATAGACAAGGTGTTTCCTTAATGGGAACACGACCATTGTCATTTAATCACTTTAATCATCCTGATTAGTTTCATCTCTACATGTAAATATTGAATGCACTACAGTGTTCTGGACGTTATGGAAAGCTAGCTTGTACCATCTGCCAACCATAAAATTATGCTAAAAAGTTAACATGAACAACAGGGAATACATAGTGATAGTGACCAGCCAGCGATCTTCCACTGATTTTATTCACCAAAAACGTGCTACTTTTGGTACTTTTCTCGATGTTGGTAGAGTATTTTGCAGATGTTGGGGGTAGAGGAAATATTAGCTCTGAGATCCAGGTTTGGACCCATTTAAGGATTATGTTCAGATTAGTTTATTTTATATTATGATATAAAATCAATTATGCCATCACTGCAAGATTAATTGTTAAGCTTTTTGGAGTGGTTGAGCCATAAGGCCATGTGATTGTCTTTGAGAAAACAGTTGTAAATGTAGTTTCCTTTTTCTGTGAGGGCAATCATGCAGCTGAGAGATGGCCAGCACAGTTAAATGAAAGCACAGCAAAAACTGTATTCTTTCTGTGAGAAAGAAATTACAGCTTGAAAGAAGCATCACAGCAATAAAGGAACATAGTGGTGATCCTTCACCAGCACAATCAACTGTAGTCACTATTGATGGTCTGCTACCCAATAGTTATTGTATATTGTATTGCTATTGTTATTGCTCCTTCAATTCAATGCAGACAATTTGAATAAAGAAACATGTAAGCCAAGGGAAACCCAAACATCATACCAAAATTATTGTATTCATTCAAATAGTCTGTCAAATATGTCGCTGTGTTACTCAAAATTTATAGTGCAGCAGTCTAGGCATACAATAAATCATTGGCTTATGAAATGATCTTTTCTTTGTCTGTCATGTCAATTGTAAATATAGTTTGATTTCTGTTTTGAATATGCATTTCCTGAAAAGATTATAAATGGAAACCATACTATTATTGCTGAAATTATGTAAGCTACTTTGCAAAAGAGAAAAACAAACAACACAAATTCCTTTTTTTTTTCTGTTAAACTGTCATCTGTCCCAGTTATGTCATTCAATATAGCCATATCCCATACTCAGAAGCCCTTGAAAATATTAACACATGGTGTAGAGTCAACATACGGCTTGGCACGGAAGGGTGTGCAGCTCTTTTGCATGCACATGTTATACATGCACAGAAGAAAGAAAGTACATCATTGTATTAGACAGTGTTATAGCGCATGATTGTAAAATCTTTGGTAAACTAATTAGACTACTGGATTTGACCTGTTTAAAGGGAGTCACTGCAGCTGTGTTTGGGTAGCAGTGAGAGGTCAGAGGGCAGGGCTGGGCCACATAGGACAGGGGATTGGATGGGATTAACCTTGGCCTGCCCCCTTGGCCCCAGCCCAGCCAGCCCAGGAAGAGTGGAATTAGCCAAGCCAGGCAGGGCCATCTGATTCCAAGCCCTCATCCAATTACTGCCTTATCTTCTCGCCAAATGAGATCAATGCATGGAGGGCAGGGAGACCTGGCAGGCTGGCGAAGGTGCGATAATCAGCAGCAGGGAGCACGGCACTTAACTCCCCTGTGTCCCTGAAAGAGCCAGAGCATGTGTTAGGAGCACCACTCACTGCCATTAGCTCCTAGCGTCTGCTGGAGCCTGACCTGCACTTTGCATGAGGACAACCTGGTGTAATGCATTTAGGCTTCTTTGCTTTTTGTGCTCGAGTATGGCACTTAGGAAGGTGAATAATGTGCATAATTACAGTTTTAACTCTTCCTCGATGAATCTACCCTGCAGATTACTGTGGCTAAAAGGTAGTACAGAGAGAGAAAAAAAACAGCATAATTGCTTTTTATCTGTATTGCATATGAAAGGCCCTTTTAAGCATTGTACAGTGGTTGAGAACAACCCTCCACGGCTAATATAGTCCACTGTTAATTTTCTTGTCAATTAGGGGGAAAAACAAATGTTTGACGTTTGGAGGTGTAATTAGGAAAATAATTAACCTCTGTGTGCGCCATAAAAGCAGACAATTTAGCTCTCTACCTGCACTTCTTGAAATGGAGTCGTGTTTTGCCAAATGAGATTCTGGTGTAAAAAGAGGTGCTCAATTAAATGGAATACATTTCTTTATGTGAAAGTACATTTTTTCCTGTCGTAATTCAGGTCACCTCATTTAATTACATTTCTCTTCTCTTAACAGTTTTAATAAAATGGAAGCAGCTTTGAACCTTACCAGACTTCAAACCTCATAGAAATAATTATAAATGTTTAACTTACTTTTCATTCTCTTCTCAGACTACAAAGTGTCAAATTGATGTTGCACAGTTGTGCCCTGACCAGGATATTTGATCTAATGACAAACAATTAGGCCCGCTGGGAAGAGCGGATTTGTGTTAAATGTCACTGAATTGGAAGTTTTGATGGGAAAAAAGTCTTTGCAGGCAGAGTTGGTGTTTATATGATTAAGAGCTCTTCATATTTATTCCTGATGCTTCTGCCATGCCAGTGATTGTACTGCACCACTGGTGTGTCCCTTAGCCATCTGGAGGACTGTTCAGTGCCCACAGTACAGCCGAAGAGGGACCCATTCTGGTGGATTTATGTCCAGCTATTTCTTCTCATGCTACTGTCCTGGGCTCGAGTTTCCACTGGAGAGCAATAGGTGGCCCTGAAAGAGTGTCTGTCCTTCAGCTGTGGCCCCATGATTGTACATCCACCACCACCTCCTCCTCCTTCCTGTCCCTGGCTGCTCCTCCTCTCCTCGGCCCAGTTAGATTAAAGTCCTCTTAAATTCACCACAGCAGGCCGGCCGCACAGGGAGAGCTGGCATCACAGGGGCCCTCTGACAATCAGCACCCGGCTAGAAAGCACTAATGAGCACAGGGAGGGGAGCAGAGGGCGTTGGCGGCTCACAGACAGACAGCAGCAGCAGTGATGGGTGGGATTGGGGGGTTTGTTAGAAAAAGGAGGCAGCGGGCTGGCATGCTGTTGGGCCGGGTCCGGCGCAGCCCTGACTAGATTAGCTTCCAGGGGGCAGAGCGGCAGTCAGTTTGGGAAAATATCACAGCCCATTAGTTAGGAGCAATGAAATGGAGTCAACTTCTGGGACTCCATTAGGCACGCTGCGCTTAGGCAGACGGCGTCCCTCGGCGTGATGTTGCTATTCTGGAAGGATTGAGCACAGAGATATAATTGGACTGGGGAAATCAAGCAAGTTTCAGTGGTCCTGGTGGGGCTCTCAGACAGAAAATGAGAACACAGGCCTTTGTATTTTCTCTCCCTCTCCCTGTTAGCTTTACAGCTTTTTGAAAAACAGGAATGAAAAGGCAGCCTGAGTGCTGTTTTTTTCTTTTCATTTTTATTTCTCCTCCTCCTCTCTCTTTCTTTCACTCACTCACTGTCTCTGTGTCTCCATTTCTTCCCCCCTTCTTCTATTTCTGTTCTTGGATTTTACCCCCTGCTTTAAATAATTTTTTTTCCCATACATGGCTCCAACTCTGGCTAACCCTAAGCTAAACAATATGCATTTATTCATCCGCATCTTTCTCTAAGCATTGATGAGACTGAGGATTGTGCTCAATAATAAACATGGCTTAGTCTAAGACAGGCTGCTTGCTAAGCCTCAGAAGGCTGTTTACTATAGATCAGTGCCAGCTAACTCCACTAGTTTGGAATATAAAACTATATGTACATCCATGAAAGTAATGCTCAAGTATACTAGTATACCACTTTTGCCCTTCTTTTTTTAACCCCTCTGAAATGCCTTTCATCTAACAATGATGTCTGAATAGCTAGCTGACATTTTGGTTTCATAAGGGGACATCACAAATGTAGATAGACCAGACAGGCCTCAGTGCTTCAGGTAATTGATGTGCAGTTTTTAGCACCATCATGGGACGTCTCCATCCCTCCAATATCTAGCAGGCATGCCTCGCTTGGTTTGCCCAAAACGCTTGATGTACTCTGTCCCAAATAGAGGACATTTTGACAATTTTCCCAGTTAATATACTTCACAGTAGCAGTCGATCATATCCTTCTCATGCCTTCATCTAGTGGCTGATGAGTAATTAGATTCATGGTGCATTGCCGGTGTCTTCATTACTGCTTTATCAAGCACATGTTCACTGTAGTGAGTCAGTGACTTGTTTCTCAATGTGTTGCCTTTTTGAAGGTGAAGAAAACTGAGCTTGCATAAATGTAAAATATCACCGCTAAGTAAGCCATTTATCATGCACTTCTTTACTGTAACTTGTTTAAGGGATTAAGAGATCAATCAGGATCTATCCATTTAGTCTAATTGGTTTTCTGCAGGATTGATGAGTATAATTAGATTAGAAGGTTAGAAGGGGATATATTCAGTGAGACAAGGAGACTTTCAATCTGTTCAGTCTCCAATTCCTGTGCTTTTCTTCTGCATGGTTTTGGAAGTCAAAAACAAAAACATGCATAACCTGGCATAAAGTATCAAGGGGTTGAGATATGCTAATGTGTGAGTCATTGAGACACTGCTCAACAAAGGCAACACACTGCCTCTCTCTCACGCTCACTCGTGCTCTTTGTCCTCTCTATTCCTAGAATTATATCCCCATAGCGGGAGAGTGTTGACATTTGCGCGCCTCTTGGGAACCCATCACCATGAATGTTATCAGCACCTTAAAGACAGCCCTCAGCCCCCATACATCCCCAGTAGGCGCTCTCAGCCCCTGCCTCAAAGGGCACACCCCACCTCAACCTTCCACCCCTGACCTGTCTGCCGGCCTGAAGAAAGGGCCCATGACAGCTCCTTTGATGGCAGGAGGAGAAGGAAGGGGGTGAGGAGGAGGGGAGGTAGAGGGTGGGGTGACTACATTGTAAAGAATAGGTGAAATGGAGGGTAAAAAGGGGGCCAGCCATTTGAAATGTCTGCACTGAGATCTAATCAGGTTGCGGTGGCTGTGGCCCTTTTAAAGTAGCACTGAGGCATTACAGCTAGCAGTCTCTCCTGGGCCCAGGCCTCACAGGGCGTCTCATGTCAACCCTCTACCTCCGCAGCCCCCCCTACCCCCACCCATCCCACCCTCTTCTTCCCCCCTCCCCTCCAGTAACCCTCTGGAACACATCATCCACCTCAGTCGCGGCTCTGGATTTATTCCCCCCCTAAAGCCGCCTTGACAGGTTTGTTATCTGTTCACCTGGTCGGCGAGCCCTGGAGAGCCACAGCACTGGCAGTTAGGAAGGGGAATGCTACAGGAGAAGCGGGGCAAGTAAATGTCAAGTGAACCGCCAAGGATGGATATTATAGCTTCTGGGTACCACAGAGAGAGAGAGAGAGATTGTCTGTCTCGCCTGTCTGTTTTAGAGCGCGCCACTCAAGATGGCAGTCTTCACTCTTTCCTATTGATTTCCAGATTATCCAGACTTTCCAGTTATGTGCAGGTTAAAATGATATGGTTCCCGGAGAGAAATGAGAGAGTTTTTTTTTTTGTTTTTTCATGACTATTTGGTAAACTATTACTGCAGCTAGTAACTAAATACTGTCTTTTTTAATTTCATGCAGTTGCTTAACCTTAACTGTTCTTATGCCATGTTTGTAGACGCAAATGCTTTCTGGTTACTCATGGGGTACAGCTACCAGTTATGTCCTCTTAGCACTTTCTTTTCTTTTTGCAGTCTGCCATGAAAGGAGACAACCAAATAAGTAAAGGTCAACATGGCTACCATAATGACAGTTTAATTGTGTTTCACTGACACCTAGTTTCGATTGGGCTTTATGAGCAAGTGTGTTTTCCCTGCTTCATCCCACTACTTAGCACATATCCATCATTATTATAGTATGCAATAAAGAAGCTGTACAAGAACTACAGATAATGTCATGCAGCCAAATATTTTGTAACACAAGTGTTGCCATTCAGTATGTTTCATTAATAATGATTACATGACAGGTTGTGAAATTTGCACTCAAATAGATACTAAAGCTAAATTTCAAAATAAAAAAAGAGGTAGTACCCCTCAGCACCGAACTACAGAAATATTCTATTTAACCTCAAACATGTGATGTCTCATTTCCTGAGGTTGAAATTATAACACAACTGATACACTGAGCATCAAAGATTTGACATACCACTTTTCAAAACTGTTATGTACTTTCTTTTTAAATATGACACCTGACAAGGTTCTTTAGAAACACACACACACACACACACACAAGCAAAAAGTAGTATGCAAAGGTTATGAAAAGAGGCTAAGTCCAATTTTATAAAATAAAAATCACTCAAGGCTTATCATAGCCAACATGTTTATTCTCTCTACAGTGGCTAGAAAAAAAATCCACCTCACCTTTTACATGTTATGTGCTCCAATAGTATTATAGAAATGCTTTTAATTGATTTTTTTTCTTTCTGTGAGTTCCATCAAAGTGAAGAGTTCATAACAGGGCAATTATATTTGCATTGATATTGACCTCCTTTCCTTCATCAGACAGTATTTTTATATTGTATTTAGAGGGGATTTGGCGTTTTTATTTCTTGATGACAAAGCTGAGCCCATTTACAGAATTTCAATGAGTATTTCCTGTCCAATAGTAAAGCTGCACCTGTAACATTCATTGCTAAACTATGACAGGTTGCCAGGAAGAAGCTTTGTTAGCTAGCAAAGTTACTTAGTACTTACTTAAGTTGCTTACCAGTGTTGGGTAAGCTACTCCAAAAAAGTTATCAAGTAAAGTTACTCATTGTTTTCTACAGATATAAAGATAAGATATTAGATATAAAATTATGACCCTAGATCAGCAGACAAAAGGTAGACCTTTCAGAACAAAATATCAGCTCACATGATGTTTTGTTCTTTACACTGAGAATTGATGCCTTTCAAAATGTCCCGTGCTCAAGTAACAGAAGTAATGAGCATTTTATAGAACAATAACTGTAATGTAATAACTGAAAATTAAAAGTTAATCCCCTTCATTACCTCATTACTAGGAATGTACTCTATAGTAATCTGAGAAAAGTATTCTTATTACTCCCACCACTGGCGCTTCCTAACACTTAGTGCTCCCAAAGAAGCTCTTACAAAGCCTTGGTGTTTTACTGTTTAATCTCAAGTGGCCTCTATTAAAAAAAAAAAAAAAAAAAAAAAAAAAAGGTTGCTGATGCCTTTTAAGCACATTATTTTCGAAAGTGGATGACACATCTGTACTGCTTTCTCTCCAGACACCATTAACAATTTAGGAAAGTGGAAGAAAGACTTAGCCTTACGGAAAGGGTTTTAGATGTGCTGTCAACCAGTTGAGCATTAATACTGGAGAAATTACATAATGTCTATAAGTGTGCATACTGCAGATAGCTACAGTATCTGACTACACGTTTTAAAAAGCGAATCCATACTTTATACCAGTGCATTGATACTGTGTTACAGGAAAAAAACAGGATTTGGCATCGCATCAGTCTTTTTCACTCTGCCTCTATTAGCTACAGTAGCATATCCACTTTGCAGTATCTACTCGTCTACTTTATATTCTGTTTGTCAGTCACATTCATCACATTTTAGGATGTTGAGTAGTTTAGCTGTACAGAGGGGCTTTTGCTGTAATTTTATGCCTCCAAAATGCTGTGCTATTTAGTAAGTTTAAGTGAATATTGTAATTCAGTAAAGTTTTAAACCCTTCCAGCAGTGTTATTAAACCTGTCTGCCTCATTCCCTCACATCCTCATTTTGACCACGTAATTTGGTAGAGAGGAATCCTCAGGTGTATTCTGGGAATGAGTTTTCTGCACAAAAGGGATTAGATTTTTTTGCCTCTTGATTAACTCACCCGCTAATAAGGCTTGTCACAACAGTTTTCACCCTCCGGACTCGATATCCTTGCTGCATGAGATTCTGGTGTGAGGTGATGTAGAGCCAAAGCCTTGTGAGTTTGCAGCTTTGCATATTTATGATCAGTTTTGTTTGCGTTCATACATTAACTCTATCCATTAAATCCATTAAATCATTTGTAACTCTTTATAAAAACCATCATTAAGTTAATAATTATTTTACTGTTAATACAGAGTGAAATGAATATTAATGATGTTTAGCAGGTATTAGTGATGCTAGAATTTCTGTTACTTTATCATCAGATAAATGTAGTGCAATAAAAAGTGCATTGTTTTGCTCTTAAATGGAGCACAGGAAAAGTCTAAGGTGGCACAAAATGGTAATACTCAAGTCAGAAGTCAGTACCTCAAAGCTGGACTGATGTACGGGCTTGAGTAAATGTTCTTAGTCGCTTTCCACCTGTGTGTAACCTCACTTATGCTACCATTGTAGTGTTCTGTGCTTGTTGATGGTGTGTGTTATGGTGTGAGCATATGAGCAGAGCTAAATCATGTCTCTTTCTGTGTTTAACATTGCTTAGGTATTGTCTGTGTATGGGAAAAGCATTACTAATAATTAGTAAATATCATTATTGCTTCATTGTTTGTTAACTACAAACTGAAGTTTAATTAACTGTCAATTTTCCATTTATTAATGATGGTTATTATAAAGTGTTACCAAATCTTTTCTTTCTCCTAAGACCTCTGATCCTTCTCCCATGCTCTTCAAGGAGAATGGAATCTAAATTGTGAGATAATTTCTCCAGCCTTAATTGCAAGGCTCCAGTGAAAGCCCTGCTGCTCTCTGCAATCCTTTTAGAACTACTTAAACGTTCCGCTTGGGTGTGGATTAGTGGATAATGGGCCCAGCAGGAGGCCAGGTATACAGGCTATTGAAGTGTTCCTGAGATAGCCTCGGTGAGCCCTAGAGGTAGAGGGGGAGGGTTCATTGTTGGTGTGACAGGTTGGCTGAGTGGATTACATGCAGTTTAGGCAACTGTATTGGATTGGGGCTGTGCCCAATTATCCTCCTGGATTGGATTGCGAGTGAGCAACCTCCCATCGCAATTTACAGTGCACCAGGTGAAGCCTATACAATCCTGCTGCTAAGCGTTCCCAGAAACCATTACGCTATTGAGTCCAGAGATAAAGCAGTCATGTTTACAGCATGTGATGACAAAAAAAATCCCTTTCTCTCCTACCACCACCTTCCCTCCTCCTATAACTGTGAGCCCAAACATAGATTAATTGAGAGGAAGAAAAAAAAAAACACTTTTCCAACCTGTCAGAGGTGTTTATTTGATTCATAGTATGTGTTGACCACTGTGTCAATGACTCATCATGTTTAATGGAAATTATGCTGTCTTCTGTCACAAAATTGTTTGCAGTGACAATTACTAACAGAACAGAATGGTTGTCCCAGGCCTACCCCTTATTACACGCAGTTAGAGGGTTGTCGAAATTAATTATAATTAAGTGAAAAGGTCAGCAGGTGCACTAAGCCCGGCTTCTTACAACAAGTTCATTTAATGCATTCTGAGTTTTTTCAGTGCATTTTTAACTCTGTAAGAGGATCGCAGTGTCCTCTGGTGCTTATTTCTTTGCCTTCCACTTTTAGCTTCACACAGAGAGAAGCACATTATCCAAAAGAAATTCAATCCCTTACCCCCAGATAGACTCCTAGGCCTGGTGAGGTAACATTGCCAGTAGTTCATTCAGTTATCATGCATAGGAATCTCAAATGCTGCTCTGAAAACATACATTACCCCCTCCTCTCTCTCTCTCTCTCTCGCTCTCTCTCTCTCTCTCTCTCTCTCTCTCTCTCTCTCTCTCTCTCTCTCTCTCTCTCTCTCCCCCCCAAACCTCCACTGGGGTAATGGAAGTCTGTTTTTTATTTTTTTTTTTTAAATCAAATCATGATTTATGCAGTAATTTGAGCCGCTCCATGTGTCGCTGCTGTGGCGTATGAAAGCACTAAAGAATATTTGCTATCCATTCAATTTATGAGATGGAAAATTCTGTTTTGCCCCTCCTTCTCTCCAACTGAAGCACACAGGGAGTTGCTCTTTAGTGTTCCTCTCTCTTCGGATTCAGCCTGTAATCTGTGAAATAGCTGTTTGACATTGCCGAGCCAGAAAAAAGGTTCATATCTTCGCCTCGCCAAGAGATAATATACATTTTATTTGATACACGGGCCCTCTCTTTTTTCCTTAGATTCGTATTTTGAAATGCATTCTTTTTATTTCTGGTCATTAAAATCCCTCTTTACCTCACATGAATCTGGCAAAGTTTCAATTTATTTGAATTTGTGCATTGTTATGCTCTCTCTTGGTTGATGGTACATTTGCTATAACAATAACATTTGAAGTCTTTGAGGAATGTGCACCATCCTCATAGCTTTTGGAGGGGCACAGCTATATTTTACCACTGTTTCAATTACATTAAATAAAAAGGATTCTTTTAACAGCAAAGTGAAATTGTCCAAGTTTAGCCTCCCGCTTCCAGCCCCCACCTGACGTAGATTCTCATATAAGGAGCTGTCAAAGCTGCCTGTCGCTGTTCTGTTTTTTTCCACTCTTTCTTACTTTTTCTGCTGAAGACTTGCAAGTGGATAACAATGAGTCCCTTGGCTGTGCTCATCTGATTCCATCAGGAAGAGAAGAAAAGCACCATCGCGTCTTGGGAATATGGTGCCTGAAAATGGTAATTTGCCAGCTCGAGCAAATCCTGGGAGAGCAGGGAAGATGAAGAGTAGACAGATTTCACTCGCTTTATTTATTAAATTTGATAACCGGTACAGGCCTCCAGAGAGGGAAAAACATTCTGCTGTGTGTCATTTGGAGGGAGGGAGGGAGGGAGTGGAGCAGAGAGCCGTCAAAGACAGCTTTCCAATCATTCAGTCAGTCTGACGTCAGGCATCATTGGATCCACAACTACCTTCATTTATGTGATTCTGCTCACATACCTCTCTGCCTTGCCATAAACAGATTATTAAAAGGCTTAACATTTGGCTCCCCTGCAGATTCACAGTAAATATTTTTCCAGCTGCCTCGTAAATTGTTTTCCAATAGGATATGGCTCTTGAACTGCTTTGGAACCAAATCTTTTATTGTGGGATTCAATTTGTGAGTCCAATTCAAGCAGATTTGTTTTTCAAACTGGTGGAAAATGGAGAAGTGAGTCGGTAATGTGAATTGATTTGTATAGACCAAAAGCTGAAGCAACTCTCCCATACTTGATGTTTGTTAAGGGACATTACATGGCTTCTGAGCCACATTGAGCTGGCCTTATGGTAAAGAGGAAGCAAGCTAATTGATTAGCTGACAGGCACTGTTTGGTCTCAGGCAAGCAAAGAGGCTACCTCAAGTCTCCTCTCCCTCAGGCTATTATTTAACACAACTGTGTTGTTCTCAGTTTCCACCCTTTGTCCGGGAAAAGCTCTATGCCCTCTCAGTCCTCGGAGGGCTCCTCAGGGACACTTCACACAACTCAGAAAGGAGAGGGGAGAGAGAAACATAGCCACAAAGCCATACTTGAGAGGTATCACTTTGCAATCTGCCTGTCTCCCAGCTCTGGCGTCTCATTTGTTCTGTGTGCTGATGTGCATCGGGGCTTCAGGGCAAGGTGATAGTCTCCAGGGACAAGTTGCTAAGGAAAGTTACCTGAGGAGATAAGATGGTGAAGGGGGAGAAAAAAAATCCTTTTCTAAGCTGTGGATCTTTGTGTTTCTGCTCAGGCCAGAAGCAGCAGTTTAGCAGTACCCCCGTGGAAACTTGACTGCAGAGCAAGAGGTCCTTCAATAGGTTGCCTTTGAATGGCTGGGGTCTTTTGAATGTGCTCCGTTTGAAAGAGAGGTCTTTGACGGGGGAGGTCTTTGTGATTCTCCTGTGTTCCTTCGCTGTTATCAGCAGGGCCGGCTCTGCATGCTGGAGAAGTAACAGCTCCCGTTGCCAGTGTCTCTGATGGCACTTGTTTATGGATGGGCTAGAGGACACCCCTCATGTTTGAAATGCTCATTAGGTAGTGTGTCTGACTCTAGTCTGTGACTAAAAAGCTCTTAGTTTCACAGTCATGGCCAGTCCAGAATACCTCATGAAATAGGACCCCTGGATCTCTGACAAAAGCATGATCTCAGATGCTGTGGCACTATGGCAGCTAAAACTAGACCAGTTTAATATGATCATGTATGCACAGAGGGGAAGAGGACATCGTAGCTATCAGTAGTAATTGATTGACATACCACACCTACAAGCTATAGTATATTATTATATACAGTATATGCACAAGACTTAATCCCTCCCACTGAATTTCTGAGCCTCTTAATTCTTCAAAATATAGAAGCTCATATAGTTTTTGTAATTAACAAATCACAATTTAATCCGCAGTGCATGACAATTCAATTTGTTGATTGCACCCCCCCACACACACACACCCACAAGCCCCCCACCCCTCGTCTATTTGGGAAAGAGAAGGAAAGAAAAATAATCTTGTTGAATGTATTAATTCAACATGATGAATCCTGTATTCAAGTCACTGGAGTGAATAATTAAAATTAGCTGATAAAACTTTCAGCAGAATTACTTTGCCGAAATTGCTGAACAGATGTGTCATTTTAATGAAAATCCACAGCCAAGCTCCCTTCCCTTCCCCTCTGTCGGATAAAAATATTATTCCCACGGCACATTCTTAATTTGGTGGTAAATATACTCGGAGCCATCTCCGGAAGGGTGGGTGGGAGCGGGTGGAGAGGGAGGAAGAGCAACTTGTCACACTTAGTAACTTGATTTCTCCCCCTGCATGCAGTAACAGCTATCTACAGTAATTCACGGCACTCCATTGTTGCAGCAAGTCCCAAGGAGGACTTATTAAAATGCAATAATCTCCCTATTTAAACAGAAACAATAACCATTAGAATTCCCGCAGATCTAAAACAGAGCATAAGCCCCCATCTGCTGTGAATGATTAGAGTCTTGACGAGGGAATTTAATTTGCAGCATTCAAAGATGGGAATCTGAGCAGATCTCTCCTCCGAGGCTCTCACCCTCATACTCATTTGCCTCTCGCTTTATTTATCTGTTTATTTATTTATTTAGCTGCCACTAACTTCACTCTGGAGAAAGGCCATTGGATGCACTCATGTTAGACAACACAATGCTTCATAGGGTTGGAGCCCTTTGTTGAGCCTTCATGAAATGTTTTAATACCACATGCGGCTCTTGTGAAGGCGAAAAGGGCTGTTGGACTGTTGATTCAAACATGAAAGTATTGTATGAATCAGAAAATGTCTCCTTTTGAAACCATGCTGAATGGCTGTATTGCGTGCAAGCACATTTCAGACTGAAGAGATACAAGGTTAATTTCTGCACACCTGACTACGGCTGCTTTAAGCCCTCTTTTTCTATATAGCTGCTGTTTGTTTGGCTGTATCGTGACAGCAAACCCTGTTTATTTCTCATTGCAAGAGGAATGAAACATTTGCCGCTGTGGTGTTGGCAGAACAGACTGGTTTAATCAGGCCCAGTAGTGGGTGAGCAAAGTTAGCTCTCTGGAATACAACACTGTTTGTGAGACGATGGTATTTCCCTGTGGGGAATGTCTAATTCATAGTAGGGTTGGAGCTTTATAATGTTAATTTAGGAGTCAGGCTCTGGCTGTAGGAGACAATCCATCATTCCGCACAGTGGCCCCATACTCCCCAACTTACTGAGGTTTTTGTCAAGAAAGCAAATTCTTGCCTCGGCTACACTTGGAGCAGAGGGAGAAACCAAGAGAGAAGAGAGGCTAGTTAATGAAGTTTGAGATGTTAAAGAAGAGACAGAGAGTTCGTTTCGGAGAGACTCGTGTTACACCTCCTCTCCCTTCTTTCTCCTGGATAATGAGATCCACAGTTGACTGGAATCAATATTCTTAGCAGTCGTGCTAGACTAGAGCTAGAGCCTTCAGACAGACAGCCGTCACCTTACTCACATCACTCTGTGTGCAAAATGGCAGCAGAAATATTAAAAACCAGCTTTAGGTTTGGTATTTTCTTCTGTCCACCTATCTATACTGTGTACTCCATTCAACAGAACTGGTCATTTTCAGATTCATGTATGTGTATTGCGCATGCAATCATGTCCAATATCCTTACTGGATATTGAGTGAGTAACACAACCTCAATGGAAGAGCAATACATTCAAAGGCATTTTCAACAGCTACCTCCAGCCGTACTCTAATGATAATGGATTACATGCCTTCTTTGTGCACCTAAAAGTCCATATATTTCTTTATATTCAGTGATTGTGCAGTATCTCTGAGCACCCCCCTTTGACTGTGTGACTTAAAAGGCAGCTCTCAAATCTTGATGATTCTTGCACAGGTGCACAGCTCACTGTAGATACAGTGCTCCACAGCTCGTTTTTGGGTGGAGATAGCATCAATCCATAGAGGCACACTGGTTCTTTATCATTTCAGATGACTGCCAAAAAGGAAAGCTGTGCCCTCCATACAGCACCTCAGCAGGCTAAAATGTAGCAGGTGCAATGCTAAATATATATTAAAAAGTGCCTTACTCTGCAAGTTGCCATATTCCCGTGGGCTCCCCGCGCTACTGATCTCTCTGCCTGGTATCATCCATTTCTGGTTTTGAGTGTTCCGAGCGACTCCTAATTCCTGTCTCTGGTTAGCAGGGTGCCCCAGAGACTTCTGATAATGAGCTCGGAGGTTAGAAAAAAGTGGAGTGCCAGTCCCAGAAGGTGTTGTTGAGTTATGGATGGGGGAGAGATCCACGGAGCCTCTAGAGACCCAGTTAGGGCCAAACCTTTGGCGGAAAGCATATTATTCCCCAATTTGAAAGGAAAGCTGTGGCATTTTGAAACACAGCTAATTGGCACTCAATAGAAGAAGACTTCAGAGGGAAACAAATTTGTTCATATTTTACTCCCAGCAAAAAAATGCCTTTTTAAATGTGGTGTACACAGCGTGGCATTCAAAAGTTAATGATAAAATACCCTTGACTTTATTTTTATCATCACAACTCAAATGAATACAGAAATGTTTGCTTATTTCTGATACTGAAACAGCACTGGCTTTAGTTCATTCAAATTTGAAATTAATCTCACCTGCATTCTTTTTAAATCGATGCGTTATACTGAAACTGCCAATTACAGTTAAATCAAGTGCCCCTTGAATGCTTGGTTGGAATTGTGCAGCAAAAAAGGAGGAAAAACACAGACCTCTAGTTTCCGTCCCACACACAACAGACTGTGAGTAGGTTCCTTAAAGAGGCAAACCGTGGGGCGCCCCAGTGGCTCAGCGGATAAGAGCGCGTATCAAGGCTGATTGCAGCGTCCTAGGTTCGAATTCCCTCTCTCTTTCCCCTGCCCTCCCTGTCTCTCTCCACAGTAACTGTCAAAAAAAGCAGAAATGACAGGAAAAAAAGAGGCAAACCATTCCATTTAAATGCATCTTATTTTATTTATTGAAGAGCACATGAAGTTAAAAGTGGTATTGAGCTGTCAAGTGATGATAAATGCCAACAATAAATACCGAAGTACATTATTTATGATGATATGATACAGTTAAACAAATAGGTCAACTAGATATTTAAAGTCATATCAGCATCCGTTCTCATTTCAGCAGCATGTCCTAGTTAGCTCAAGTTAATGTATATACGTGTTTGTCATATTTAACATAAGTTACCCTTCTCACATATTCAAAAAACAAGGCATAACAATCCCAGCAAGTCATACCAGTATGATAACGAAGTACGCGCTTGTCTGCTTCTTCGCTGTTGTCATATCTTTGCTCAAATTCTGTGTAATAGTTTGCTGTTGTTGAGCTTTTGGATAGCATTCACCTGTGTGATGTGACCTCCCGCTGTTTGATCGGTATGACTCCTGCTTTTGTTTCCTTTTCATCAGAGGAACCT
This sequence comes from Myripristis murdjan, assembly GCF_902150065.1. NCBI lineage: Eukaryota > Metazoa > Chordata > Actinopteri > Holocentriformes > Holocentridae > Myripristis > Myripristis murdjan. Next base: position 18,701,659 of record NC_043993.1, on the reverse strand, counting down.
GTTTTGAATTGAGCTGAGATTTCATGAAGTATTTAACATCATCCAGATTGTTTTTTTTTTTTTTTTTTGAACATAAAGAAATCTTATTATTTACGTTTGTCTGTTTTTCCCCCCTGGGGACTGCCACAGTCACCTCATCTATTTTTTTTTCTAATTCCCTCTGTGGAGGTGTATTAAGAAGATAAGATGAAACTTGAATGATTGCCATGGGGAAATTGAATAACTGATATGATGCAGACTGCAGGACAAGTTATCTACTCTTGTTTCTGATCATTGGAGACAGACTTTACACGCAAATGAATAAGATTTTGGAGTACTGCTAGTCAGTGGCAATTGCTGATTATGTAATTTCAACTATATACATAATCTAATGATTGAGCTCAAAAATATATGCAAGAAACTGTTTTAATAACACGGTGGTACACACAGCCGCACTCCATCTTCTAACTTTGTTTACCAATTTACCATTTGGTTGAGCTGAAGACAGTGATTGGATTTGGCAGAGCTGATGTACTTTGTCAACATTGGTTTTCTCACTGCATGGCGGCGTGGCCTGACATGGCGGTAAATCCTCTGTGTCACAGTCAAACGCTGACTCAGTTTGACGTCCAGTACACGTCACAAATCATAGAAATTACCAAAGTAATGGAGGTGAGCTCAGGTCGCTGGAAACCAAATTCAGTCCCAGCTGATACTTCCCATTATCCTTGAGTTCTCAAGCTGTGAAAACAATAACTACCTTTTCTTTTATTTGTTGGAGGATTTTTTTTTTTTCAATATTTATATCTTGAAGGAATTCTCAGACAGTACAGTGCACGCTCCTGTATAGTCCTTTTATTTTGTGGATGTTATTGCGTGACAGTGTAGCGTAATAGTCTGTTGGCTCACATTCATTATTTATTTTATAAACCTGTCATCTTAATTGGAATATTTTCATAGAGTTTCAGCAGTTTTTCCACAACCACAATCTCAAAACCTCCATTAATTGGTTTAATTAGCGTGAGCACACATTTCCTTGTCATATATACACATACACACACAATGGATGATTTGTTAACAAACGTTACAGCAGCAGGATTGCAAGAATATTTTATCCAGAGTATGATATCCAGTAGTCTTGTTATGCATTTTCAAGTGAGTTTTGTGCTGATTAAGTAAAAGTGTCTTCATACTGTCACTGCAGCTCCATTTTTGTTTATGCCAGCTTACCGTGACAGTTTCAGTATCCACCTTAACATAATTTGGCAAGTCAGCTGATATAGTTAATATGTCCTTGTAGCCCAGTTTTGGTCAAATTTGGTTCATTCCGAGGGTGCTTTTGAGTACCTGCATTTGAAACTAAAGTGATTTGCCTACTGGAATAACCAATACACAGCCTGACAATGCCTGTTTCTGGCAGCAGTATGTAGTGACAAAAATGGTTTTGACTCGTGTCTGAGCCAAAACTGTTGCAGCTTTATTGTGGTTCATCTGAGCTTTAAAGGGAGCGTCAATTAACAGGGAGCTCAGTAATGAACTTTCTTTGATTGTTAAAGATTGTGAATTTGTTTAGCCATCTAGTTTTTGGGTGTATGCACTTATGTTTTTAAGGAACTTGACGTAAACACTGAACTTTTTTGTTAATTTCTTAACACACCATAACTTAAATACATAAATGTTTAGCCATCAAATGCAGTGAGTGTTGTTTCAGAAGCTTACACAGTAAAATTGAGCTTGCAAAAATGTATTAAATCAACAAATTACTGTGTAACAAAACTAGTGTTTACATGACAGTGGCTTGTGGGTGTCTAATTGAATTTCCTAATTTTTTTTTGTAACTTTTGGCAAAGGCAAGCTTACAGTATCACTTTGGTTCATGTGAAAGTCTATGTAATGATCTCAATCTTTGCCAGTTACTTTCACTATTTTAATTTTTCTCACATACTGTTAGGCTCATATAGGACGGTATGTCTTTCTCATTGACTCCAGGTATTACAAGCTTTACTTTCTGACATGCTATAGCAGCTGGATTCCTGGTTTAAGCATTTTATTCATGAAGATGGCCATTCCTTGACCTCAGTATTGGTTCCTGTAGTACATAAATCTATAGGCTGATATTGAAGAGGTTTATTGTACAGCTTGACTTCTACTGTCAATCCAGAGGTTAGAGGGTTAGCCCTGGTTTAGATATTGTGGTAACTTTCCAGCATGATGACAGCGGGATTTGTAAGGCTGAAGTTAAAAGCGATCCCATTGTGAAGAATTTGTGTTCTGTTTCTTTTCTCCGGCTCAGTACAATGACATACCGACCTATTAGCAGCCATGTTGCTTAAATTCATTCCAAATATGAAATTGCTTCTCACATTTCACCCGGCTTGTAGCTTGAAGCCTAAATGCAAAGAGAAAAGAACATCAAAGAAGCGGTCAAAGCATCTGATTTTATAATTACTTAACATGTTTAAAACATGGTGATTGAAGGTTTAGGCATATTAAATTGCTGCTTAGAAGTTGTTGAATGTTTCAGATTTGGATGTGTTCCTTTACTCTGCTGCATTTTTCAGAGAAGTGTCCACATCGGTTTTTCAGAAAACGTGGTTACCTAAATATTACACTGGTTCCTTTGATGAATAATTCTTCTTGAATACCATCTCCCCCTTTAATGTTGCCTCTTCATATTCTACTCATCCTTTCTCTTTCAAGATGAGCAGAACAACAGCACCCAAATCAGATAGTCGGCATAATGGATAAATCGACTCACTGCAGCTAGTGTACCTTGATAATTTATTTCGCAGCTACAAAACAGTTTCACTTTGTTGACTTACCTCTGTTTTGATGCGGTTAATTAATGGAGGAAGGAAATTGGAAGAGCTTTCTGTGAAGGTAATGTAGTGAAGCTCCGTGGTGGCTCTGCCTAATGAGGCTAATTATCTATTGTGGATGTCCAATCCAGACAGGCCTTTCTTTTGATTGCTTTGATTAATTACAACACACTGAGTGCTGCTCTTACAGCCTATTACAATGGCAGGAAATGAAAAGCACTACGGCTAACTGGTGAAGTGGCAAAGGACTTGCAGCCAGGAGAATACTGAAGGATCGTCTGAACCCTCTACATCAGCTCTTTGGATCCAGGTGAAGGACCATTTAGAAGGGCGATCACATACAAATTAGAAGTTATCTCAACCTCATCATATCTTGGGACTATTTGTCTATGGCGAAGGTGTTTGCCTGGAAAGATTTCGGCCATGGAAGTACTCAGGTGGCAGTATCATAATACTGATGTTAACACCGTCTGACATTAATGTGTTGTGCGTTTGTGTGCACAATGTGTACGTTTGAGTGGGGTGGCAAGATGAAATGTGCCATGGCATTTCTTGTACGCTGAAGTTTTTCCACCTCACCAAGCTGGTTGCGTTAGATCCCTGGGTCATTAACTGTGCTGGTATTAGCACCGGCCCTCGTCACTTCCCCTGGCTAAGCCCAGCAGCACATAACACATTACAGCTGGCACATCACTCTCAACTGCATAAATCTCTGCTCTGTTACACTCCCCTGCCTAAAATGTATTGGGGAGCTGTGAGTAATGCGATTGTTATAGTGTCTGGCCACCTTTCTGACATTCAGGAAAGCTATTTTTGAACCCTTCAAAGTCGAACCAACACAGGCGTTTCGATTAGCACATCAGTGGGAATGGTTTAATTCAGCTTAGCCTTTTTCCTTCATGTATTTTTAACTCTGTTTAGATTAATCTCATTTTATTATGACTCATTTTAATTCTGTGTTCTTTATCTATTTATTTATGTGGAGGTTTGTAGCTATTCCCGAGCGTGTTCAATCCCAAGAGAGCTGAGCCAGTTTGGTAATTCATATAGAGATATAGAGGGTTGTTTCTATACTGTCCAGCAAGTAAAATCACACAGGTGTGGACTTTGTTCTACATTGTGCTGCAAAGGACCTGCATAGGTATAGAAGATTGTTCTATGTTTTTTAAACGTTTTTATAAGCATAGAAAGCCATTCCTATGCTGAGATACAACCAGTTTTGTAGCTATGGAGGCTATAGTTGTGTTTCATTATCTTTTTTTCTTGTTCACTTTAAAGTTTTATTTTGTTTATGTGTAAAGTACATTTAATTTGACTGTACAAAATTTGATAAATAAAGTTTGGTTTGTGCCCACTTGTGTAGTTCTCTTGACACTACTTGGCAGATACGCCTCATTCTGACTTGTTTCAACATATTTATACTTGTTCCCAGAAAAAAATCCTCAAACAACTGAAACTGCATTGGAAACAAGTGGGATTATCTCATTTTCACTTGTTTAAAGAAAAACAATACAAAACATGGATTTTAAACTCTGAATTTAAGACCAAAATTTAAGACCAAATGACATGACCAAGTGACCAATGACAATAAATTATAGTGGAATAAATGCAATTCAGCGTGTCATATTGTCGTATTCATATATATCCAGTAATTGCAGCTATATAGTAATTGCCAAAAGGCTTTTTCTGAAACCTACTTCTGTTGTACACTGGTATAAAAAGAAATTAAGACAGTATTACAAATCACAGGATAAATTATCAATCCATATTTTATTCCCTATGTGGACAGCTAGCTGAATGGCTCTACAGTGAGTCATCCATGCATTAAACATCAATGTAGCCGAAAGTGCCGGAAAATGTGTCAAGATTTATGCTTTTAAGGAAAAGACTAACTCCACAGACATTTGGCTCCAGCACAGTGTGGAAAATTGTAATGAAGAGAGGCAAGCGAGGGGAAAAAATTCTTGACCTGAATTTTGTTGGTTTGGTGACAATGAGAAAGATAAGTGGTTGTGACAGTTGTGAATGATGTTCTGCCACGGGCCTGTGAGCTCTGCTGTGGCTAAATTGACACCGTTGTCAAACACACTTTTCACGATGCCCAGACCTCCTGTGAACCATCTAATTCGGCAAATGGGAACCCTAATTCTTCATTAATTCACAGGAAAAAAGAGATTTGGTCATGTAATTTTCTCCTCACTGCCTGTTTTAAAGATTCCAATAACCAAGCATTTACAGTTGACTGAGCAAGAATTGCTCCTCCCCGCCACCCGCTCACCCCTCCACCCCCCCACCTCTTCTTTTACTCCCTCTCTCCTCCACTTTTTACAACCTCGACACGCTGGCTGTGAAACCTAGTGATGCTTATAGCCAGACTTATTGCCATGGTTATCTTTAATGACTTTGAAATGTATTGGCCTCGTTAATAAGCAGTGGGGTTATCAATTCCTCTAATTAGGCCGCGTGCTCCCCAAAGAAATTTCCCATTAAAGAGCCAAAAGATGAGTCGGAGGCAAGGGATGCTCTCCAGCAAGAGGTGGGGGTTACAAAGGGGGGAAGGAGGAAGGAGGTGGAGGGTGGCTGGATGGGGTGGATGGGGGCGATCGTAGCTAAAATTCAAAGTCTTACCCTGTCTGAGAGGATTAAGCGTTAAATCACTGCAAGTCGCCCCCCGCTCCTCCTTTAGCACAACACCCCACTCCCAACCCCAGCCCTCGCCACCGCCACCACACCTTCCTCCTCTCCCCATGAAAATGACTCTTTCACTTACACATTATAGCTATCAGCGAATGTGTGTGTGTGTGTGTCTATGCATGTGTCTGTGCATGCATGTGTGCGTGCATGTGTGCATACGTGTGTGTACGTGTGTGTGCGTGTGTGTGGGTGGGTGGGTGGTTGGGGGTGGGGGGTAATCACAGCCGGGCAGGGTTGGGTGGTGGTAATGGGACATGAGCACTGCTGAGGTGTGTAATACGATCAGGAGTTACTGTCACAGAGCACTGATGTGCATATCTCAGGCTGACATGTTGAGGCCGCGGTGAGGCCATTTGGGTAAGCTTTATGTGGCGTTCCAGGGGAGCTTCAGTCAGCTGCCAGCTAGGAATATTGGCCTTTTAGATGAAATGGATGCCTGCCTTCTGTCTTTGTCACTTCTCTGAGTCTGGGTGTTTGGCAGCTCTGCAATAGTCAGATGTACAGCATATATGCAAGGCTTAGCATGAAAGAGCTTTGTATTTGTGTAGGAATGAGCGCAAGAGCACCAGAAAACAAAGGATACTGTGCTTTTAGTAAGCATTCTAAATGTAGGTATATGCAATGCAAATATGATGATCTGCCTTTTAAATATGATCAGTTCCAAATGGTATTTGGTTTCTGTCAAACTTGTAAGTAGCTTTTATTTACGCGTTAACACAAGTACACAGTTGCTGGTCCGTATTTATTACATGACTAGCTTATTCATGTAGCAATGACTTATCAACCATCAAAGGCATAAAAAGGACAAACCAAAGCAGAAGTCTCAGTATTGCAGCGAAAGGAGAAAAACACAGGCCTCTAAGATATTACTGAACTCCAGTGTGTAGCAGGTCTTGGCAAATGTTAATAACATTTTCTTTCTGACCTAAATCATGTATGCATTTGTGTGTCTGTACTTGCAGCTAGTATGTGCACACGTATGTGTGTGTGTGTGTGTGTGTGTGTGTGTGTGTGTGTGTGTGTGTGTGTGTGTGTGTGTCTTTGCCGGTGTCAGCACACACGCATGAAAATAGAGATTAGCTATAACTGTCCCTGATTTATTTGTGCTGCGGCCCCAGCAGCCAGAGTGAGCCTCCCGCAAATTTATTGCCAAACGTCACTTTTACATGATGGGTTTGTAACAAATATCTGCTGCATATTGTTAAATTAATCTTCCATTTAAAATTAATGGAGTTAGACTCCCCAGGTTCAATGTAATTTGGTGTTCACGGGCAGCAAGCAACGCGGTGTGAATACGGAATGAGCTGAGGCCAAACGGCCTAATCTTCCATCACCTTGAACCTGAGAGGAGAGGACGCCTCATCCAGCAGTGGCTAATGAGATTGTGCTCACCTCCCGGGAGAAAGAGACAGGGAGGGAGCGAGGGAGGGAGGGAAGGAGGGAGAGTTAGATGGAGGGAAAGAGGATGGATGTGTGTGGAAAAAGGCAAGAGGGATATGAAGTGAGAGAATGATGGTCCGAGGATTGAAAAAGGGAGGGATGGAAAGAAGGAAGGAAAGAGGGAGGGAAATATATAGAGCATGTGCATGATAGGAGCTTGTAGTTTTCCACCATGCCTCACTGCTCATCTTTTTTTTTTTTTTTTTCTGTTCCAGCTCTAAGTCCTGCGGTCGGACATGGCTGATGTATGTATGAGAGAGCCAGGGCATGTTGAGATGAAATGAATTCTATATCATTATTTCGCAATCCTCACCCGGCCGTGACAAAGACAGAGGACATATTTCACGGTTAAGGATGCGCCACTCAGCAGGGGTGTCTGTCTCTCCATAATTCATAAAATGAGAAAAGTCCCCCTGTGCAAGCCAGGCCATATTATTGTCAAAGAAACCACAGGGAATACTTTTCTACTGCCACACAGACACAGCACTCTCTACATGTCTGGTGTTACATATAGGTTCGTATTCATGTTTCACTGGAATCAGGCACCTTCTCTTTCCTGTGCCTCAAGATGCTGGAGGAAACATGAACTTGATAATGAGTTATATTCCACAATATAAACCAAAAACACAGACACAAACACAGACACACACACACACACATACACACTGGAACTCTCTAAATCGTAGTTTTGTTGTGGATTCAGTGTTGTGTTGACTGTGCAGCACTTTGCCCTCCAGCAGACAGTGGCAGCAATGTAATCCAGCCTAGGAACAAGCTTGCCAGTATTCATAGCTCATATGGCTGGTTTTGGATGGGGATGCTGCTATGCAGGCCAACTAGGTGGATTAGCAGCTCTGTCCTGTATAGTGCAGCACTCCATCCCATGATTGTCCCACTGTAAACACCATGACAATTCATAACACAGACGTTAATTCAATCTGTAGCACTTGATTGGAGAGAGAAATCCCTCCTGTGGATACTGTGCAGTTTTGAATTCTAGTGTAAGTGTGGGTCAGACGAAATCAGCATAGCAGGGCAAATTGTGGAAAAACCTGACTTCTGGGTGTCTTAAAACCCTGAACTTCACCGGAGATGGAATGTGTAGTAAAACACAGAATACTCATCAAAATTTTGGAAATGGATGCATTGTATTAGACCAGTAATAGAAGTTAATTGCATAGTTAAGTTGCATATTTTAACTTCCTGAAATATGTAATAGAATACAATTAAACTCAGAGTAGTCTAGTTCAGTACAGTATTTACAGCAATGTACCACATATAAAATGTATATTTTGGCTGTTTTTGTCCATATAAAGTGTGAGTCCATCTTGTGTAAAATTAAATAGGATTTTACTTATTTGCAGGTGAGTGATGAGTTTTTCTTGTGAAACTCCAGGAACTCGACTTATGGTCATCCATCAACAAACCACCAACTCTACTATATGTAGGAGTAGTTTGAAATGAACATACACTTACACTTTACACTTAGAACATAGTAGAAGTGATTTTCGGCCCAAACAGCAACAGATATGGTGTACATGTGTAGAACTGTCACTCAAAAGTACCACAGCTGCACAAAAATGACAGAGGAAACATGCTATTAGTAAATTTTACACACTGTTTCAAGATACCCTCACAGTTATCATTGATGCATTTTCATGAGTTGATTGATTAACTTTTTCTTTTAATCACCTGGTCATTTCATCACGCCCTCAACACTTTGTCCTTTGACTCCCTCTACTTGTTTCTCATTTTTCTTTGGTAGTACATACTAATTTACTCACCCACACACTCATTTGTTTGTCCATTCGTTCATTGATTCCATTGATCCGTTCCATTGATCCTGTGCTCCCGTTCTCTTGCCCACATGTAATCAGGCAGCCTCTCTGTTTACCAGTGTTGTTTCGTACTTAAGCAGTAACTAAAGGCCTGAGCTACGCATGATTTTATTTCAAAACAACTCCTCCTTGCCGCTCTGTTATGTAAGGCTGCATTAGCTGGGATTACCACAGTGGTAACAGAATCCCCCCTCACAGCCCCTTTTATTAACACAGCAGCTAGTTTTTTTTTTTTTTTTTTTTTTTTTTTTTTGCATTAGGATGTAATGTTTTGTGTTGTGATGTAATATTTACTTGTGTGGACCCAAGGAAGAGTAATTTCTTCCTTGGTAGTGACTAATGGGGATCCAAATAAATAAATTAAATAGTGAAACCTAAGATGGCTGCTTCTGCTTGCAATCTTTCCAGTAATGTATCCAGCCTCCATGGTCTCCTGGTGCTCTTCCTTGCCTTTAAGCAGTCACTTGGCTCAGATTCATACCTGTCCTGTATGAGCTATGGACTGCCTCAGTGTCTCTCCCCGCCGGGGTTTACATATCGACGGCCCAGGCACCCAGCATTCAGCCAGCGCAGATTGATCAGCAAATAAGTTGCTGTCGACCAGCTTTAAAAAAGATTAAAGATTGTGCGCTTGTCTGTAAAAATGGATCTGCACGCTTCACTCTGATAATCACACCCCTCCCCTCACTTTCATTCTTCCTCCCTGGGCCAAGATGTATTGAGTGGGCTGTGGGGTTATAAAGTTCCAGCTGGCAACGTTTGTTTAATTACTTAAATCCGTTCGATCAAAGCTTTTCAAGCAATTATGTCAGTGCTTTCAAGGCTCTAACATGGCGATAAATGGATTAATTTTGCTGGACTCACACACACCAAACATTCCCCTTTACAGGGTCAAATGGGGGTCAATAACGAGCAAGCTTGATGCGGGGGCGGTGGATTGAATTTACGGGTGAACATGCTTTGTGAACGTATGCAGCGCAACAGTCCCAAGCATTAGGAGAGGATAACAACCCTCAGGTCGTTCAGGTCGTTCTGGGGTCAAAACCAAGAATGTAGAGATGTAACATTCACCCAACAGCTTTTAAATCATATCCTGCTATTTCTCTCAGCCAGTGACGTGTCAGGGAGATGAATACCAAGAGGAAGCTACAGAATGCTGCAGGAATTGGCTTCTCTCAGGCAACAAAGCCTTCGTCAGACTCTTGTCAAACATGTTCCATTACGTTGTTCCTTCATGTGTCTGTCACTTTAATTACCTGTCATTTAATTACCTTTTTCTCAGTGCACCACCAATAGATGCTAAATAAAGGAGTAGATAAGAAACACATAGACTCGATGACATTTGAGATTGCAAGGCATGGTTACCTTTTGCTCCCGTCAGCTGTGCTTGAGCAAAATGTTTATGTACAATTTCCAATACTTTTGTGTATGTGTGTGTGGGTTGGTGGGAGCGTGGTGAACAATGTGTGGGTACAGCCGGTCTGGCCTGGCATTCCCTTTTGATATGAACTGTTTGTTGTTTTTCTGGACGATGATGATGATGATGGTGAATGAAACAAGGACGACTTCTGCTTTGCCAGCTCGATAGGTGGGGGTTATTCTCTCAAAGGTTTTGTAAAACACAATTATATCAATACAGTAACTTCACATGACCAGGTTTCTATATGCACACTTCTCCTCGGCATGGCCTACCACCAAAATCACCAAAGTCATCGCCAAAATGTCAAAAGTCACACAACAAAAATTCAGTTATCAAAATAAAAGCTCCCCCAAAGAAATCTAAATAAAAACAGATATATACATGTGAAAAAATGAAAAGCCTGAGTGGAAATGAGGAATGGATTAATTGTGAAACCTATAACATTAACACATTACATTAATACATTACATTTGCAGCAACAGGAAGCTGGTGCAGGATAGCAAGGTGTAGTGCCTGCTTTGTGCTTTTGGGCCCAAGGACCAGAGAAGTAACTTTGATGTTCTTCAAAGTGGGAAGTTCTGCTTCTGGGCAGTTGAGTCACAGGTAGCACGTAAAGCCCCGCTCCACTCCCATATTTCATGAGGATACTGTATGTTTACTTAAAACTGCACCACAAACAAGTTAAAGGAAAAGATGCCAAGGTGATGCTGGTCTTTCATGGTTGTTAACGAAATCAAATACAGCATGAACATGAAAGTACAACAGTAGTACAAGTACAACAGTTCCTGTGGAACAACATGCTGCAATACAAGACATGCCATTTCATATCGGTTTTATGCAGTTGGATAACAGAAGTAATGTGCATTTGTGGACACCGGTTGTCGTGGTGAACATGTGGACCAGGAGAGGCCATGCTAAAGGCCTTCAGTCTCATTAAGTGGTTCATGTTTTCTCAACTTTAGTGGCTAGTGATTACTTCACATTGCTTCTGATAGTTTGAGTCCAATTTACTCTGAAATATTGGATTCTTACTTACTTCTTAATTCTTAGGAATATTGAAGCATTGTGGCAATGCATTTCCTTTTGTTTTTTGTTTTTTTGTTTTTTTGCTACTTGCTGATGTAATTGTTTCCAGAGTGGATTTCAGAAACTGTGATGTTGCTGTTGTGAAGGTTTTTGCAGTTCCCTAAATCCCTTAAACTGCATTGGAAGATACATAATTCAGTAACTAGTCCAGGCTCCCTGACTTGGTGGGATTTACAGCAAAAGTATCCACCTTATACTGTTTTGCAATAAAACTTTTCTGATGCCATTGCATTTACTTGTTGAGTAACTTTTGTTGTGAAGCACCATGAGCCAGCAGTAAATACAGCCTTGCAAGCAAAATACACCATAACACAGCAGGATGGCACTCTCGCATAGAAATACAGAATTTCCTATTCTTTTTATTATGACAAGTATTTTTTTTTGAAAGAGGAGTTATTACAACTGAAGAATGGTAAGGATGTGAAGCTGCTAAAAAAAAGATAAAATAAAGGAGAGATGAATGGCACCAGACCATTAAATAAGAAAGATGGTGTGATGGTATTAGAAGAATCACACCCATGTTTTTGCATATTGTAGTTCATTGCACGCTTACGTTACAGTTACGACTGACCACTTTCCAAAGTATTCCAAAGACTTCCCTTTTTTCTCATTTCAGATGTGTAAATAAACATTGCACAAAAAGTAAGGAAATTTGTTTTTGGTAGATTATTTCTTTGTGGTAACAATGCTTCTTGGCAATAAATCTTCTGAGTATGTGGGTTGCGCCCATGAAAAATTTGCCAAATCGTCTCTGCCAACGTTGTAAAATATTTTCTTCTTCAAGCAAAATTTCTGGTGGAGATGTATACACTCTGTTCTGTTGGAGCATCCGCATGGAAAACATTTCCAGATTTGACAGAGAGGAACGGCGCCCTCATCTGCTATCCTATAAATCAGAGTAACAAATTTTGTACTTGGCACTTAACCAGACTAATGGTCATAATATCTTTAAAAGAAAAAGAAGCCAAATCCATTCATCTTTTTCTCAGTGTCCATATTTGATTAATGTTTGTCTTCTGGTTTTGATTTCCTGACCAATTAGCATGTGAATGCTATGCTGTTTAGGAGCCAACTTTGGGAATTTTGAAATATCATTTAGCAGGATGAGACTTCTAAAATCAGTGTGGGCATTAAAGAGTTAGTTTGGGCTTTTTGATATGGGATTGTATGAGTAATTGCACGCTTGTGGTGTGATACGAACAAATGCACCTGTGCGTAGAAATACAAAAGTTCTTCAGTAAAACAAAATAGTGCCAACAGGATGAGTGGTCTGAGAGCACAGTAATGACATAAATATGGGAAATTTGGCATACCCTGTCAAGGATATTGAAATTTTGTGAAGTGTGAAAAAAAAGTGTGAAATTGTTTGTGGTTTAATTTTTTTCTGTCCCTGTTCCCTTGTACTATGGCTTGGCTATGCTGCCAGGAGCTGCTACTGAGCTCCCTGAACAGGGCGCGAGCTGCCTGTTCTCGACTCCATGTAATCTAATGTCTCTCTATAAGTTACTCTTACAACCCAACGTCAAAATACCCAAACTAACCCTTTAAATTAAATTACCATGCAGTCATAAAGTAACTTTGACAAAAATAAACCTGAGTAGAAGAAAGTTTCAAGTCTCTTCAAATTGATTTTCATATCATACTGAAATGAATGGAAATGAAAGGCTCAGAAATCCTTAAGCGCATGGTATACTTTGGAAATTGATTGGTAATACTGTAGGGTATATGTGAATTGTAGCAAATAAACTAAAAGATGCAACAAGCCTTTTACAAATCTAGTTCATGGTAGAGCTAGATTTTGAAAGGGTTAAAGGCTTTTCATATTTTAAATTATGTGTGAAACAGTATATTATATTAAATGAGACAAAACCATCAACGCCCTCCTGAGTGGTGACAGCCAAACAATAAACAGATGGGGGAATCACTCTGGCCTCCGTATTAGAAGATATGAGGAAATCTGAACTTGCAGCTTTATGTTCCTTTTGCCAATTGTGTGACACTGGAGATAATGCTATGGGGTAAAGTGAATACTCTAAGGGACTGTAGAGGTGATGATAAATTTCATTAATTCATAAATAATTTCATTAATTATTACACCTAGGGGTACAAGTGATGTGACTTTTACAAAGATGTAGGTGCTACATACAGTCATTAAATGATGCCTCTGCATCAAATATTGAATGAACTTACATCATGGCCTTTTTTAATTTGCAAGATTAAAAATCTTTTGAATGGAAGTCTTTGTTATCACATGTCACATTAGAGCTAACAAAGCAGTGTATTGTTAAGGAGTGCCACATTCAGACAAAGTGTAGGATGATCCTCTTTTATCATCTGATGCACCTGATGCAGCATCTGATACTCTGTGCTGGTGGTAGCTGTTTAGAGGTACAGCATTCATTCGGTTTGGTGTGTCTCCAAAGTGGTTAAGATAGCAGACACTCTTGAATCAGCTGGCGCCAGACAGGCAACAGTTGGTTGCCAAGCAGTTGCCAAGAAATTTTCAAGGGCTCTCATTCTCAAAATCAGCAATGAAAAAAGCCCAAATACTATTAACACTAGAAAAGATTATGCTCGGACTAGTAGCCATGGTTTAAACAGCATGCGGTTGCAAACAGACTCACTCACACTGTCTAAATGACAATTATACATTTATTTGCAACATTTCAGTGCTAGACTTTCATAAGGTCAAAATTTTTTGGCCTGATGAACTGTTTTTAACTTTTGATCCACTCATCCCTCTCTTACTCTCCTGTCTCATGAAATAGGTGTGCCAAGTGTTATTCTGATGAACAGCATGTAAACAGCATATTACCTTCCCTGGGATGTAGTCATCACCCCCACAATGCAAAGTACACAGTCTCATTTGTGATCTTTTGCCTTTATCTTTCTGTGAAGTATAGATGATATTGTGTCTTACATGGTTACATGAAACAAGAGAGTTTGTATGGCAAGAAGAGACAAAGAACTCAGAGTCCAAAGATCATACCAGTGATTTTGTATGTTTGATGTGATATCTACAAAATTTATCAACCTCACATTTCTGGTCATCTTTTTCCAAAGCAAGCAGTGATATTTTTGAATGCAGATAACATTTTCCTACCTTGTATCCAGCCACTGGTTTTCATTCATTCCACTACAATGAAACTGAACTTTCAGAGACTTCAAACTTTCTTCACACCAGTATTCCATCATCGTAGTAAAGTTGTCCACGTTGGTTTTCCTAAAAGCAGAAGCACTGTTGTGCTCCCATCTATGATTTGAAATTGGATGAAATTTCCAGTCATTCAAATTTCAATCAGTGAGTGAAATGGTCCCTACACCGAAAAATAGTTCCTGGGGAAACATATGCCTTACACAGCAAATTACTAGTTTTGTGGTTTATGAATGGTGACAGCTTTGTTAGCCACAGAAACAAAACATTATAAGGTTGGTTTTTCAACTAAAAATTGAGGGAAAATTGATGGATTTTGATTAAATGTGAAATCTTTTGTACCCTGCATGATTCGCAAAACGGTTTGATGCAATGTAAAATGTGGGTAAATTATAGTAAGCAGGCCAAACTTTCAAAATCGCTGGTATGGTATTTTAACAAAGAGGTCATTCTTCATCTCTTTCTCTAAGGTAGACTTAAGAGTGCATATTGAATGTTAGAAAATGTCTAATAGAATTAACAAATCTAGTGTAGTGCATGATAGTTTGACTTGTGATTTCAGTAGTTGTGTTTTCCTTGTTTGAGAAAGCTTTAAGATTTGTGTATGTCAGTTTTTGCTTTCAATTAGTTTTGAAGAGTCTTGAAATTCAATGGAGTACTCAAATGTAGCCCTGAGGTTTAAGCTTAGAGCTATTAACTAGCCTAGAGGAGCTTGGGGTAGCATAGCTTGTTTGTCTCCACTGGGTATATCCAGTCAGCGTTTTCAATACAGCTACCTTTGACGGTTCTAATTATGCAACAGGTATTGTGTTCAAGAACCTCATGAACAAGCAACAAAATATATTAACAGGTTTCTCGCTGGAGACATATACATACATGCATATACACACATATATAGAAATATATACGTGTGTGTGTGTGTGTGCGCGCACACACATATAAAAGGCTCACCTCAAGGGTGTTTTTCAAGTGCCATGTTGGCAGCATGCACCCATTTCAAAGCCAGTTATCTGAGAAGTTGCCAGGTCTGTCCTGGAAGTGGAGAAAATGCTTTTTTTCTCTTATAATGGTTGCAAAATGTCACCACATGCTGTCCATATTCAGCATTCTGCTGTTTTCTGAATTGGTTCTCATGATTTTTGTTTTTTAATTATCTATTTGTATGTTTTAAAAAGAATAGGGTTACCCACATAAAATACAAAAAAGATAGCAATGTTGATAGGGGGCTGATATATGTGTATGCGGAAATGTATATTCTGTCTCTCTAGCAACCTGCCTTGCACTGACACAAATCACACTTAAAAATAATAGGGGCACATTTTTTATTAGTTTATTAGTTTCAGCTTTATTTAACAGAACATTGTTCAGTTCAGTTGAGTAAAAACAGTGGCAAATTTCTGTATGAAACCATGCCAGTCTCAAAAATCCCTGCCACCACCAGCAACAGCAGCATCTGTGTGGCGAGAGTCAGAGGATAAACTTGTCAACAGTGGCTTGACACTCCACAATATCCATGGAAGCAGATTTCCTCTTAGATGCTTTGCCAGTGCACATGGGGACAGAAGGAGTATTGCAGCACCTCGCCCAATGAACATATGACAGTCCCAGGCTCCCATCAAATTTTATCTCATCATTTTTTCTCATTCACTCACTTCATCTCTTTTTCTTTTCCAAGCCTTACAACTTTTGATTTAATGACCTGTTTAATGATAGTCTCTTGAGGGAGTTTCCAAAGACTATAAGTACAGATTCCCATATTGAAATGCAGGCTTAGTAGTGGCAGCCTTCGCTGCCAAGAATGGATTTTCCCTGGTGCCCTGATGCTGAAGTAGTTAAGCTCCTCCTTGTAGCCCATCCAAGTCTTTATGCTCTACTATATCTTTCTCTTTCTCATTCCCTCTTTTTCACTCAGTAATAAAAAGCCAAGAGTGGAATCACACAGCTTTGTGCCCCTTCACATATTAAGTCGTGACTACTCTTATTGTTTTAAATTTCTATCATTGCCTTTCACTGGAAGTGCAGCTATGAAATTCTGGTATTCATAAGAACACATAATATGTCACTCCTTTGCAATATTGAAACCAGTGGAATTCCTAGAGAAGTGGTGAGGAAATATAAATGAGCAGGGACTTGAACACATGGTAGATGTAAACTCCCCATAGAGGAAGAGGGTATTGCATTGCATGACGTGAAGAACTTCTCCTCAGCTTACACTGGGATCAAAAGAAACAGGAGGAAGGGCCTTGAAACATTTATGAGTTGTGACGGATCTGACCTGGGGGAAAACATCCTTGGTCTGATTGTAGAACACTGAGTGGATCTTCTGGGCCCAGAGATGCTTGGAAAGGCAATGATTACACTGGGAGCCTCAGTGGTTTTCTTAATTTATACTGTAAGCCTTTGTTGCTGACGTGTACCCCTGTCCACTGGAAAACACTGCAGCCTCCCCTCCAGTGAATAGCTAGTGGGTGACAAATAGCCCCTGCTTTACACTTCATTTGGTCTGAGGCAGCTGACACCCTCCTCCCTGTCTTCCCCATGTCCATTCTTGAGCCTCCATCATACCCTGCTCCTCCTGTTTCCAGGCACTGACCTTTAGGATGATGTCTTTTCCCGGTCTCCCTGGCCAGTAGCTCCCCTGGGAGCTATAATGGACTCAGTGTTAATTGCCTGTTGAAGGACAGAAGCAGTTCTGCACCGCCTGATTGCAGACTCCCTTGAGAGTACAGCTGTCTGTTTGTGTGATTGTTGCTCTAATGCACCAGGTCTGGCAAATTCACTCAGCATGCACTCAGTTGCACAACGCACACATGTACAAGCACCGGGTGCACACAGCACACAAATAACTAGCAATTTTCACATATGCAAATTCCATGTTCACATTATGGAGGACATATTTTGGGTAGGGTTCTGTCTGTGGGGACGGACAACAGATTGGCCCCCATATGTTTCTCCATGTCGTTTGGTTTCCTTTCCTTTTCCAAGTTCCATGGTGCAGGCAGAAGATCACAGCAAGTCAAGATTGGTGGTGCAGCACAATGCAGGTTTTTAACGTCTCCCCCACAGAAGACTACAAGAGCTCTCTGGATTTTGCTACATATGTAACATTCTTCTGTTTTTGGCTCGCTGTTGAGGTAATGCCTGTTCCTGCATCTCCCTCCCAGTGCCTGCCCGCACATAGTGTAGGCATTTGGGGTTCACATAAACATGGCCTCACCTTGTAGCCTGGGTGTCAGCCTAATTCATAGCCATGGAGCAGAGCCAGAGAGGAGAGATTTATCACCAGCTCCATGGATTGTTTTTGTATCTTTTATTCAGGGGAATTGAGCTGGATGCAAGGTTAACTCCCTCAGACCTCTGTGTCTTGAGGGTCATTGAATAATACTTGTCTACTGTGCTGCCATTTCCATGGATACAGCCCCTGAATGCTACTAGCCTCACACATGGTTCAAGAGATAAAAGCTTACAATAGAGAAATGAGTGAAAGCTGCACTCTGTGGCACCACTTGCAGTATAATAGGTGACTGATGGGTATCATTTCGGCCTGCCTCTATTTACAAGTGTACCTGTAAATAGTCTCAATCTGATGTGTGACATGAGGTCTCCTGTCAGCCAGCGGAAGGGGAATGCAGACAGGCTAAGGGGTGAGCTTTTTAGGAAATGTCGTGAGCAACCAGGTGAAAATCCACCAGTCCTCACCCCTCCACCTAAAGAGTAGGTGCTATGCACATGGCCCAAGGCTGGACCTTGATCTTTGCAGTTTTGAAGTTGAAAGTGGGTCCCATGGCCCTAGCGGCCAGAGAGCGATTCCTGCCAGATAAGGGCCCCCTTTCATCCCCTGTTCATCCCTGAGCTGTGCTGTCATGGTGAGGCTGATTCACATGAACAGCCTGCCTCCCAGACAGGCCAGGCCAGGAGACGATCACCCTTGGGATTTGTTTAGACATGCTGTTGAATTCATATCTGACCACTCTCCATCCACATGAAATTTCTCAAGAGCGATGCATTGAATATTGACTATGACAACCATAAACATCTCTTCACAGTGAACTTTAACTAATGATAATATACATTTTGCTTTGATACAGCAAGTACACCAAGTTGTCACTGATATCCTGTTACCCAAGTGGGGAGAACCATGTTTGTGTGCCTGATTATTTGACTCAATTGAACATGCATTTGTCCCTTTACTCCTTCTCCAGTTTCATCCTGTTTTGATTCAGTTTTCATTATGGCCTCCTCCTATGGTTTGTCAACCCTGTCATAGTTTTCAGTATATCCATTTGAAGAAAACCACAGTAGCTGTCTAAAATGAACCAGAGTCAATTGGAGATGCTTAATGCCTTCGAAATCCATTTTGTTTTCGTGGACATGATAAATCATCTCCATTACACACGTGACTAATTCTTTTGAATTGAGCCGGTGATTCAATTAGCTGGTGTCTGATGGGAGGACTGGGGGAGGTAGACGGGTCCACCATGCTAGATACAGCAACCTAATCACATTAAAAAGGCATGAAGGGGCTCTTGTTAGGACCAAGAAATCTGCTTGAGTTAGGAAATGAATAATTTGAAACATAGACAAGGCTGTAAATTAACTCTGTACACTGAACCTCTCACTTGTGGCCAAGGTATAGACTTACAGCTTTGTTGCTCAAAATCTTTTGATGTGAAGAGGAAATATGTATTTACTGGCGCTGTTTGGTCATGATGTACATTTACCTAGCAGAGTGTTTTACACTCATTTGATACACAGCAGCTAATCCACAGCAGTCAACTGGGTGGCAGCATAGCTCACTGATAACAATGAGTGTGTCATAACCAAAAGGTTGCAAGTTTGATGCCAAGAGCAACCAATGTGCCCTGTCAAACTGAATCCCTTTTTCAGTCAGTCAGTCAAGTTTATTTGTCACATGTCATCATATAAGGTACAATCACAGTGAAATGCAGTCCCACCAGCTCCTTCAATTTATGCATCAAAGAGTTTTAATAGTATAGGAATAGTAATATGAAAAATGTATATGTGTATGACATATACAGGGGGTATCTTAGGCAGAGTCCACATTTAGGATCCTACTGGCCTGAGGAAGAAGCTCTTCCTGAGCCTCTCAGTGCTGGCCTGTCCGCAGCATGGAAAGAAAATCCAGGTGGGTATCCAGGTGGTTGGGATCTTTAATGATTTTCCTAGCCTAGCCTTGATTCTTCTAGCTCTTCTTGAAGCGCCTGCGTAAATATCCTTTCGGCAGGGCTGCCAAATGGTGCTGTTCGGTATTTTAGGACACAGCCAAATCACAGCAAAACAGAAGACACAAGAGTTTCCTGATATCCTGCTGGAAACCGATGTGGAAACTGAGGGCGCCCAGCTCACTATTCACCGCCTGTACACTGGCCAGCAGAATGACAACCAGAGAAGATCTCTTTGGGCAAAAATGAATCATAGGCAACTGGACTTGTATTAGACTAATACAAGTCCAGTTGCCTATGATTCATTTTTGCCCAAAGAGAACGATGACCTGGATAAATGAGAATATCCATAGACAACCAGAGAAGAGCTGCATGGCCAGGGTCATAGCCAATGTTCAATCCCTACCTACCTTGGTGCTTGATGCAGAGATTGTCCCACTTGTCCATGTGGTTGGGACTACAGCTGGTGATCCACTTCACCTTTTTCATAATGTTTACTCCAGTGTTTACACTTAAAAACCCCTTCTGGCCAGCCAAGTAGCACAGTCAGCTTGCAGAGTGAGTTTACAGAGTGGCGAGTTGACCATTTCCCTATCCTGATGAGCACCTTGCAGCCACCATTGACCAACACCATTCACAAAAAGTACAACCAACATTGAACACAAGCATAAATTTGCATAACTTTAGCAGAGCTAACAGAGCAGTGACTGAAAAGATCTGCACCTTCTAGAACAAAGAAAGAAAAATAAGTCCTCATTTTAAGAAGTCTCTGTCCATTGTGTATGTAGCTTGGTGCAAGTGGGAGAATGGTGACCAGGGTACATCCCTATAGTGTGGACCACACCATTGTAGCATACAGAACCTGTGTTAAAATTATTATTATTTATTAGTCAATGAGCCATGTACTGTATCTGCAGAAAGTTTTCAGTAGTTGTGCACTACTGTCTACCAAGTGTAGGCATGGACACTGAATAACACTTTCTTGGTGTTATTGGTCTTGGTTGAGGTTTGCAAAATGACATTATTTTCAATATTCTGTTGTAGACCATTAAGCCTTGCTTGTTGTACAACAGAGAGTTTTAACAGTTCTTGCTTGGCTTGAAATGACAGCGGGGCTGTTTTAAAGTAAAATAGAATATAGAATAATAGAAATCCATCGCCAACCAAGGAACTGACAGATCTCTGGCCCATTTTTGGGCAGTTGATATCATCAATAAAGTTACACTTTAATATTAAAGACACGTAAGATAGTTAATTAGAGTAGATATTTCTCGGTGTTGCCATGTGAAGAGGAATTTAACAACAAAAAATACATTAATAGTCATTACTTTATCTTTTTATCATTACTTAGAAAGAAATGTCTTGGTCATATGGTCATTTTGTGTTGGAGCAGTACTGTCAAATCTCACTTATTTCACTTTTTAATGTGCTTATACTGTATAATGTGTGAAGAGAGAATGCTGAAGAGACCCCTCTTGACTTGCCACACTCTTTGTGTTGGCGTACATCTTAGTGACAGCCGTTCACCATTTGTGTGAGATGACTAACTGGTATCTTCTCAGAAATAATATGTAAAGAACCCCTAACAAGAGAGGGAGGGAAAAAAGGCAAAGACTGCAAAGCAAAATTTGATTTGTTGCTCAATGACTGTATCCTTCAGGCCCTCACTTTTCCCTCTCTCCCGCACACAAGGCAAATTGCTGTAACGGTTGTCGATCAGGAGAAAACGGACCAGGGGTTGGGGAGGGTGAAGGGTTTTTGTCTTCAATCAGCATCGCCACGCCTGTTTAGTTTTTTCTTAAAGCAATGGCAGCCATCAGCAGCCTCCCGTAAGAACTGTAAGAAAGCTAATAGCAGGTGGCTGTAGGTGTGAAATGGGCCTTTGGACACCACAGCCGCGGAGAGGATAATGCAGCCATTCAGACCCTTTCTAGCAGGGGCCCCCTTTGTGCCCAGAGCTGACATGCTACTTCACTCTGGAGCCTGAAAGGGTCCATTTTGTTCAATTTGTCTAAAAGCCACTGACTTATGTGACAATTTAAAGACTTTGGATGTTAAAGTTTCCTTAACCCTCTGACTACTGAATGGCTTTTTTGTGCTGCCCTGTGATCTGTCCGTCATTCTCACATGACCATACGAAAAAGAGGAGGATGAAGAAAAGAGGAGTTGAAAGCAGCAGAGAGGGCACCCTGATGGGAGCTCTTTAGAGATGACCAGGGCTCTCTGGAGCTGCCCAGATGATTTTTGATTTTGTAGAAAGCGTGAGAACAAGAAGAGAGGAGGCTGGATTAGGTTCCCAGTTAGCCCTGGCAAATGTGGCCATTTCCACATGATGTATGCATTATTCAACAGCACTGATTGACTGCACTGACTCCACTGCCGCAGCAAATGTGATTCGTTAAAACGCCTAGGCTTCAATGTACTTTTTATGAGGACAGGAAAAGATAGTCAAGTGTTATGAGCGCACTAATTCTTACAGTTCTCACCTTCAAAAGATGGTTTGGTTGTGTAGAACTTGAATCATTCAGTTCAAGTGAGTCAGGGTCACCTGTCTTCCTGGATCACTTTTACGGTTTGATAATCCTCTTGAATGAGCATTTTGCCATGCTTAATGATTCAGGCCATTATTTACTCACCCTGTCATGTTTGGGGGTGTTTTTCCATTATCAAAAAGTGACATAGTACAGTATGTTAAACAAAGTGATTAAATTAACCTAGATCAGCCCAAGATCTTTCCATCCATTTTCTGATTCATTTATTCTCAATAACCTTCCTTGCTAATGCTGTGGACAAAATGTTGCAGTTACAAAAACAGGTACATTGTCTTAAAAAAAAAAAAAAAAAAAAAAAAAAAAAAACACTTTACACAGTCACTTGGTGGGTTTTTGTACCTTTTGATTTTTGGCCAAATGGCTACAAAATGACATTATACTGTAGATGATTCTATAACTACACATGGCCATATTATTAGAATGTGTATAATCATTAATACTACTACTCTTTCACTGTAGAGGTGTTAATGTGTGCATGATTGGCTCCTACAGTAGAGGGAATCCAGGTCAGATACTGGCACTGTGTCATATTCATGTGAAGAAACCAATGGAAATGGGTGAGATCAGGGCCGAAACCACCATTTCAGCATTGGGGGGGACAGATATCCCGGAATGCCTGAACATTGAATTGCTAATATATTCCAGCAATGTTTTTGGGGGGGGACATTTTTGGAGTGCCTGAACATTGGGGGGGACTTGTACCTCTCAATGTATATGGGCGTTACGGCCTTGGGTGAGATTAAGAAGTGCCTCAGGGACCTAAATCGAATGTATGGTTATTGGCTTACACATTGGTATGACTTCATGTTAAAGATCACATGGTACCTCATAATAATGGCCCCGTTTACCTGAATATTTGCAATGTATGCACAAACCCTTTACAACTAATATGTCACATATGAAATCAAATATTGTCAGGCTATGTAACAAGCACAGACCTGGAATATACCTACCTACCCACATACATAAATAGGTTCAATGAAATAAATATAGATAAAAACCAGTAGTGGGTAGACCATTCTACAGTTCTGGATCAGGCCTTGCTTTTGATGATATTCTCCTCTCCCTCCTCCTCCAGAGTCAACAATAGGACAGTCAATAACGGTTATTGAGGAGGATCCCTGTGCGTCCAAGCATCTTGACATGGATACAGCAGCTTCACACATGTGAAATGTAGATCATTTCCATACAGCCTTGTGCCTCACTCTGGCTTTTGATTAATTATTACTGGCTCACCATGGAACTATCCCTGATGCACAAGCAGAACAAGATCCACACAATGGAGGTGCAGTGAACTGTTAAAAGCTATTATGTCTTTGAAATGAAATGAACATGGAGTCAAGGTAAGGCAATATACTGTGAAACAATGCAGGAGTCCGAGGTTTAAATAGTGCCTAGCACTGGGGGAGAATTTCTGGCTCCCGGAAAAGGGCATCCAAAACAGTGACAAAAAATAAATAAACTGAATAGACTCTCAAGAGTGTGGAAAATTATATTATTTAAATTGGAGCAATTTATTTAGGAAGTAGTTCATCTCCAGTGCATCATTTGCAGCATTTAATAAAAAATAAAAATCACAATTATTTGCATCCATTGTAGCAGAAATTATTAAAATCCTTATTTGTTTGTTTTTGCTTGAGGAATTTCAAAGTGTGAATGCTGTCCATCTGGACATCAGACTGACTGCATGTATCTTTGAAATTCTTTGTTGAGCAGCTGCTGGCATTTGAAAGGATTTCACTTGGCTTTTAGGAATGTTTCACTTTTGGTTGTTTGATTGATTGATCGGTGTTGTTCCAGAATGGAATGGATTAAGTTAAATTTACTTAAGTAATTAATTCAAGTGTAATTTACCTATTGAGTATCTATGGTTGTTAAAAGTCCAAAGCATAAGGGAAAAAAGAAACATCACAAATCCCCAACATAAAGCACTGTGGTACTACAGAGACATGTTGTCCTCTTTCTATTCCTTTTCCTCTCTTCGTTCCCTCCAACCAAAGGTATCCTTCACATAAAAAGTGCTTGTGAGCATTTGATTTGTAGATTTGTAGCTCTCAGAGACTTGAGATGCTAGGGGTACAAAAAAGGCCGGAAGACATGTAGTTGATCCGGGGTACAGTATCTCACTGAAGGACATGTCAACAAGGACGGACAGATTGGCTTGTGGAGATTGAACCTGTGACCTTCCAGTTATGGGATGGTCTCCCTAACCACTAGTCAACTTTATCAATACTTGGAAATCTATTAAGATGCAGAGGCGTTCGTTGATGCATGACAGAGAATCTCAAAGGAAAACACCAATCTCTTCCAAGCCTTTTTATGTAATTAAAGACTATCAATGTTTAAGAAGAGGAGGCACTCAATAAAAACCAGCCCCACAAGTCAAGCTGCATATATGGGTGTAAGCCCCTTGACACATGCACTTCCAGCTACTATTTGTGCAGTTGCATAAGCATAGCTATTATGTATCAGCCAATCTGGTACAAATCTGAAATGAATCTGTAATTTGGTTTGGATGTTTTCATATCTGCAACGTTCAACCATTTCACTTTTCAGTTAATGACTGACAGCTCCGGTCCACCTTGATTTGTGATGATGATTATACCCAGAAATAGTGGTTGGGCGAGAACTTGTTGCCTCTTTCTCCTCTAAGATGTATTTGACAGTTTATCCCAAATCTTGACTCAATGGATTTTCTTGACAATTCATCTGAAAATATAAATGCTTTTGTATTTCTGGCCACAGAAGCTTAGCTAATTAGGCTGTGTACATCCTTGTTTACAGAATAGGGGCATTTTGATCCGTAGTGTGGGGCATTTTCATCAGTAGTGTGCAATGCACTAAATTTCAGCTTGATTCTATTCCAGTGTGCTCAAAACATGTTGAATAACATGTTGCAAAGCAAGATGCTATGAGTTACAGGAAACCACAAATTCCATTGCCATTCCATTCCTTTCTGTTAAAATTTGGTTACTGATGTGCTCCAAATGCTTGATTTAAATGTAACCCTACTTGTATTCATTATAGACTTTCATCTATACAAAGGGTGCAAATATCTGGAGAGGACTGATGCATATGTGTGCATGTGTGTGTTTCACAGTGTGTTAAAATATGCATGTGAGCATGCACTCTATGCATGCATGCATGCACCCTTGCTAAAACCTGGGCCTACTTGGCTATACTTAAGGCGGGCATGAAAGGGTTAACAGATAAAGACAGACCTTGCTTGCTCTGTGGATGTCGCCATTCATCTCACAGGCTGAATTTTTCATGTGGTAATTAAAATTTGTAGGTCAAGTCTCCTATGACACCTATTTCTACTAATATAGGGGGAAGCAGCGGTGCCTCTGTTTAATGTGCCTCTTTCACCAAGCTGAGATTTAAAGGATGAAGGGTGACATTTTCCCCCGTTTTGTAAATTAATGCGATTGATCTGCCTAACAAGAACAAAGTTAGGTTTCCAAATACCGCATGATAAAGAGATTAAGCCTTTAAATGGCTTTCCAGAGGCGATCTTTATTGCAAGACCTGAAGTAAGGGCATTGAACTTTCAATTAGAATTTCTAATAGGCTATCGACTGGAATGTATTAAATGTTGCTACACAGCTATATAGATCCTGAGAGGAGATTTTTTCTCGATCCAGGGTACACGACCCCAAAATCCCTCAGAGCGAGATACACCAACATTCACTGCAGTCACCTGATGGATGTAGTGATTGAATCGAACATGTGTTTTCTCTCTGTAAGTTCACATGGTTCTAATTGTGATAGCTAGATGTGAAGGTGTTTACTTTAAACAGCATTATGTCGGCCCACCTTTGTAATCTATGGTAATTTCAGTAAAGCCTTTTGATCCTTGTATCCTTTTATTTGTGGTCAGGTTTTTCTTCCTTTAACTCTGAGTCAGCTTAATTCATTCTTTTTCTTGGCTAAGCTTTGATGTCGCTCCAAGGCCTTTTGTTAGTCTTAATTTCCGAGGTTCTTCGCTTCCAAGCATAAGGGCTGTTTCTAATTTTCTGTGATTGATCTCAGGGTCTAAATCCGATTTAATTGCCTCTAATGCCATATTAACTGTTGTCAAAATATTTTTACTTGTCATCCTAATTCAGCTTGCTACTCCTAGAACAGCATGGTTGGGGAGAGGTACATCTGTTTTTCATTCTCTCTATATCCCTCTCCTCTTTCCCTCACTTTTTCCATCTCTCAACCACAGTTTTCTCTGTGTCTCTTATTCCCGCCCTCTCTTTCTTGCACAGACATTGTAGCTGCAGGTGATTATAAGCTTTGAGAAAGCTGCATCGGGATACAATTTGTCAGGGCCTAACAGCCCATTCTGTTCTGAGGGGTTAACATTCTGTTTGTGTTACAGTGCATTCAAACTCTAATTAAAACAACATTACATTCCCCATCTGCCAATCTCCCATAATCTTCTTTAATTGCAGTAATTAAACTATATTTACATGTGCAAAATACTTGTAATTTAGCAAATTGCACTCTACACTCTGCACATTTAATCAGTGGCGCTGCAGAGGAATGGAGTGATTTCAGTGTTTTGATTTCAGCAGTGGGCTGGTTCTGATGGGGTAAGTGGACCTCTGCCTGAGGCCTCGGAAAGGTTAGGAAAACAAGCCACTGGAGAGGTATTGTCATTGGGTTCTGATTGCAGCTCATGTGCCTAATTATAAGCCTGAGCTCCCTTGTGAAGCCAGGCAGAGCTTAGGTATGTGTGCTTGTGTACTTGTATGAACTGGTGTCTGTTTAGCCATGTGTTCAACCCAGCATTTGTGGGCTTGTGTATTTCATCGTAGCCCCATTGTTGCTTGCCATATGATTGACATCAGCCCTCCCCTTTCATTTATACAAAATGCAAAGTGAATTTGTTGGGGTGTAATTGCCACCCGAACAGAGAGAGCCAAACTGAGGCGGTAAATACCTGGGAATTAAAGCTGCAGCTGGTTAAGCAACTGCTGCTGTAATGAAAACGTCAAGCACAGGCTCTGGCTGAGGAGGAACAGCATGCTTGCTTTCAGATTAATGGTATTAGATAGGGATTAATCTAGAAGAGGGAATTTGTCAAGCTGTAGCTTTGTATTAGCATCGCTAATAAGCTAGCTTTATAATGCCTCGCATGATGACACTGTACTTCAAAGACTTCTTTGGTGCTTGTGCCGCATTCTTTCATTCCTACTAAACATTAAGGCCTCAGACTGTCATTAACACATGCTGATGTTCATCCTTAGTGTTTTTTGTCACTCTTAAACAAGTCCAGTCATTATAAAAAGCCTGGTTTAGGTTCATACCTTTGTTAGGCAGGCCAGTGCACCAGTAGTTACTGTAAGAAGGTGACTGGCCCTCTCTCTGGACTGTTGCTGAGCAGCTCGTGTTAGCCATGTCCTCTTGGCCTAATTACATTCCTGTCTGCCTGGATGGGAGAAGCCCCAATCAGGCCAGATGGAACCTCTGTAACAGCTCAGCAGTTTAGAGTCAAGGGGTCCTGCCCTGGCCGACCCTCTGCCCCCTCGACCCCCCTCCCCTCTGGCCATTGGCAGGTGGAGGCAGGTGGAGGCCGAGCTGGCAAGAAGAACTGCTGCTCCTGCTGCTGCTGAGGTAATTGGTGTGCTTCTCCGAGAGTTTCCCCCTCCTACTGGAGCTGCTTATTAGCTTCATGCCAGCAGTATGCACATCATTAGGACATACCACAGAGGAAAGTGGGAGAACTGAAGGGGGATTTTGCAGAAGTGAACTATCTGCACCAAAACACAGCGCCTAGATTTAATGCTCTCTTGATTTCAATGAAAAATGTTCTTTGGGTAGTCGTAGTAATAGATGTTTGCCCTGTTTGTCCAACTGAGAATTTAATTGCTCATCCTATTACCGCTAGATTGTGACTGACACACAAAGGATGGTTTCATCTGCCCAGTTTGAATATAAAAGGCAGCTGCGGCTCTCTGAGTTAGAAGAGATTTAAAGGAGAGCAGTAACAGTAGCTGGGGGGTAGCGCAGTGCAAACGATGTCATAAGATGGACACAGCCCCAAATCCTCATTAGTCGACACATAGTTCCTCTTAATTAGTTTCCATTCACTGTAATTAGCATGGATGAGGCTAATCATCTGATGTGAAAGCAATCTAACGCTTGGGATACAACGTCCTTGGCCTCTCTTTCATGTCAGGTTCATAGACATTTTTCTTCAGGTGCTGTTTCTCTTTTATAGAGACTTTTCTTGGAAAAGAGGCTGCATTTGTCAGGTTCTTTGTTTTATATTTTGAAGGCAGCATTTTCTGTGTCCATCTGTATTTTAAGCTACACATCTACAGCCAGACCATTTATTAACGGACAAGCAAGGTAAATTACACGACTTTTTTTTTCTTCTGTTCACTTCAAAGGCAAGGTCAAGCAGGAGGCAGAGGAAGATGATGTGAAGAAGGTCTAAAATTACATACAAGGTGGCCAACATGAAAGGCCTCGCAGGGCTCCCTGTTAAAGGGCCTTTCACCATTGTTATCCTGACTTCATTCAACAACCAATAATTCACTCTGAAGCCAAAGTGTGTCTGTGCATCAGGATTTGGAAGGCTCTCTTTTTATTTTCAACAGACCTCGTATTTGGACAGAGAGATTTCCAAGGCCTTAGATGAATAATACAAAAAAAGAGGATATTGCCATCGACAGTTGTGTGATGCTTGAGGCTGTTTTCTTTCCTACTTTCTCAACTTTCTCCTAAAAAGAGATCTTGTTGTCTGTCCTTGATCAAAAGAAGCATTTACGCTTCTGCCTTTGTAGCACAATGGAGCAAGACCAGGCGAAGAACAAAAGCAAAGTGATCGAGGACTGCGTTGTTGGAAGTGTGCAGCAGAATGATTGATACTTTCTCCTTGCCTGTCAAGCCCTGGAGAGAGATATTCCTCCCACTAATGTTGCATCTGCTGCCAATCATCCGTTGTCTTATCATCCTCCAGTGGTTACAGCACTCCAAGCTCTAACCACCTTCCGCTATGTGTCTCAGATGCTAAGAACACATGACTTTCTTATTTCTACAAACACTTAGAGAACTGAAAACTGTTATATTGGGGGGAGTATTCACAGGATATGAGCTTTTTATTTGATTTTCTCCCTTGTGGATTTTAGTCCCCCACTATCTGTGTCTTTATTGATACCAAATCCCCCAAGTGATCCCTTCAAATCTTAAATGTGTATCCACTCTCCTCAAAATGTCCTTGCACCTAATCTCTTGGCCACAGACAAAAGGATGTGAGCGCAGGCCAATCCTCAGACCCAGATCAGGATTGTGAGACTGATTTTTCCAGAGTGCTGAGGGCATGCTCTCCCTCCCTGGGTCCCTCAGAGCTGTAGATTGTAGCCTGATCTAAAGCAGAACCCTGTTTATCCCCTCCACTCAATGTTATTATGACAGTAATTATTTAAGACTGAGAGGAGCTGGTTGGGCCCATTCTAAATTAGATGTGTACAGACCAGACAGTATCATATTTCTGGCATTTCAACAGCTTTCTGTCATTCTCTCTTTTCTCTGTCTCTTATTATTTCTTTCTTATGCTTTTCTTTTCCCCGGGCTGGTTTTATTTTTTTGTGAAATGGAGTGTTTGGCATGAACTTTTGCCATATGCCTGTAGTTTTGCCAAAAATATTCAGAGCAGCTCTTTTCCTGTGCCAAGTATTTGGCCATCTGCTTAAGTCTTTAACCAGCAGCGTCCAGGGACTTCATCAAGCTTGAACTGTGAAGTCAAATGGTTTTCTTCAGCTCCCAAATCAAGCTATGCAGTGCTGTGCAGATTTACTACACTGGCAATCACAAGCAATCACACATATATTTTATTATCCACTTCATAGTCACATTTATGGGATTTGCACGTTAGGAACCATGGTTTTCCAGAACTGTTTATATGACATTAAAATTACAATATAGTTAAATTAGAGAGAGTAGTCTCTTTTGGATCCTTCTAAATCACTTTTAGGAATAACAGTTCGCAGGCAAGAATTATATTTGTGTTAGTTTGATACTAAGTGTTAAGTATGTGTGAATGTAGGTGCAGACAAATAGCTGTAGCAGCTGCAATTGTCAGTCCCAAAGACCTCTTTACAAGCGTAGACTCTCTGTTTTATATGGGCCACACTGCCGCTAGCAGACCGAGGCTTTTAAAGCAGGAGTGCCTGTGCTGAAGAATGTGCTGCTCTTCAAATCAGCAGAGAAGAGAAGATAGCTTTTGTATGGGGGTGGGGTTCATTATGCAGCGCGCAGGACACCATTATTAGCCCCATTACACACAATGACAGCCACACATTCATTCTCCTCTACCTGCTTTTTAAAGCCGCCCATAAATAATGAGGGCTCCGGCTAGCCTCCTCATGGAGGAAGAGAAAAAGGTCATTACAGCCCAGGCCTCCATTTGTCAAAATTATTTCATAATCTCGGGTCGCGAGGAGGGTTTTTGCTTTAGTTAATTGTAGATAGGACCATTGAACATAAATTTCCATTAGCAATCAATTTGTTACTCTCTGCAGATTTTGACCCGATCTTCTCCAATCTGCTGTGTTTGCCGTGACATTTATTGACAGCTATGTAGACCACAGCAGAGGCACTAAAGTAACAGATTGGTGTCTGTTGAAAATCTAGAAAGATTATATGTTGGCCATCTTGCAGTTACATGTATTGAAGAGTGTGTTTTACAAATGGAAGCAGAAGCATAATTACACTCCTGAGGCAAAGAACTCCACTCAGCATCCAAGAATTTATATAATATCCTGCAATGTCAGTGCATTTCCTGCGGTGCCATATGGATTTTTACATCGATGGGTTCTCGACCGCAGCATTGTCAGTGCAGAGATTTGCTGCCACTCCGTTGTGATGGCGAGGTCATGGTGCAGCCCCGTTTAAATGTGCTCTGACTGGTAATCGGTTGGCGCTGTGCAGTATAATTACCCCAGCTTTTATCAGAACGACCTCTCTGACAAACTTCCCTGGCGGAAGGAGACACCTGAGAGCTTCCACACTTCCTATCTGCCCTTGTTTTATCGAAAAGGCCCCTCCTGAATGGATAATAGAGACTCTGTTCTCCCAATAGACGGATAATGTAGGGTGGAGTGGTCCTCTTTGGCAGACTGCTGCCTCTTCCCTGCACTGGAGAAACCAATACCAGACCTATCGGCTGATATATGACACTAATACACAGGCTGACTGGGGCCCTAAACAGAAAAGAGGGATTGTTCCGACTTTCGACTGGCTGTAGGATCCATGACTCACAGGTACCGCACTGTCTGGCCCCTGAGACCGCTCTAATTGCTTTACATCTGTACAAAGGTTTCTTGTAATCGGGCCTTCTGCCTCCATTTGTCTTCCTTTCAGTCTCCTAGTGAAGGCCTTAATTGGTCTTAGTGGGGCTTTTTTTCCAGTTAGCTCCCGGGCCTGAGCAAGTAGAAGACTTTACCTCGGGGGGCAGTAGGGTTTGCTGGTTGGTAGTGGTTGGGGAGGCTGCTGAGGAGTGGAAGTCAATACTTCTTTTACCTTTAACACTTTAATTAATGTTCTCCTGACAAGCAGTTTTTTCCCATAGCTTCATATGGGGGGAGGAAGGGGGGCGGGTTAGCTCCTGGGATCCACACAAGAATCAAGACTTGTGGAGGTTTGGAGAGAAAACCTCCCGTGCAGTCTCCAGCGGCCAATCGACATTTGCTGAGAGCCCAGTTCTTTTTTTTGTCAATTGTTAGTGCACATTTTTCTGCGTGTGTGTACTTGTGTGTCTGTGTGTATGAGTGTGTTTGTGTACATACTTGCAAGTGCAAATGTTGCCAGGCGGTGGTGGCGGGGGGGTTATTTTGTTTTCTTTATTTACTATGAGCATGCAACCCAGTGCTGTATGTCCGTAACTGTCATCTTTGAAAGTAATGAGCACATCAGCTAATTGTAGCCACACATACAGATATTGCACAATAATTCCAACGTCTCACTTGTGTTTTTGTTTTCAGAGTTTGGGACTGTGTTAGCACAAACATCTTATGAGCCAGCATTTTCTTGGTTGTCATCTGTGCAGACAGTCTGAAAAATATTAAGGATTTGTCTCTCACAATGCATGCTGCAGACCTCCAATTAAAATCTGCAAATTCATAATGTAGTTAGGGGAAATCTTTTTGTCAGTTATAAAATCCTGCCAGTCCCTCTTTTGCTTTCTTTCAACTGCCCAGGAGTGTTTGCTTGTAGTAAAGTGCAGCTGTAAGCTGAGGCAGATTCCCAGGGTGTAATGTGACCTACCACACTTTATCTGACTGGCCCCTGTTCACACTTGTATTTGCCTAGAGATAACATCTTAAGTACACCGCTCCACAAACCACATTTCACATCTTTAAGTTAAGATAGCATGACCAGTTCCTGTTTCTGAACTTGCATCCCGCTCTTGAAACAATTGTATCCAACCCTTAACATAAGAGTTTTTGGACTAGCTCCAGAAATTATTGTATTTTAGAGTACATGCCTGCATAACCACATTTCTACATGTGTAAACAAACTGTAAAGCTGTTTGCAATAAACATACATGCCTTCTTTTGTGCATAGACACATTGTGGTGTTATCTTTTACAGTAATTTAAAGATAAAAGTCACTTTTTTATATAAATAAATGTCTGTTTTGCTGCTCTTTATTTCTGATTTATGTTACACAGTAGTGATTCAGCCAGTTCATGAGCTTTTGCATTTGCTGTAAGTGTCTGGCAGGTCTCTCGTGGGGAAAAGCCTCTGCTGCAGAGGAAGTGATACCAAAAGGGTGCAAAACAGCGCCGCCTCCA